>NW_016172531.1:0-12969 GCF_001687245.7 Rhagoletis zephyria | reverse complement strand
GCTTGGTTTGTCAAACCGCTTGTGTGGTGTATTTCGCTCTTAACACTTTACATATACAAAGTTCACAAACTTCACACAAAACTCGAAAAATGTTGAATAAAGTTTTTCAACTTTTTATTCAGAATTTCTAGAAAATTGTCGAGTATGCAGTTTTGTAGCCTATTCAGTTTTAGTGGTTAA
Organism: Rhagoletis zephyria; assembly: GCF_001687245.7. NCBI lineage: Eukaryota > Metazoa > Arthropoda > Insecta > Diptera > Tephritidae > Rhagoletis > Rhagoletis zephyria. Next base: position 12,789 of record NW_016172531.1, on the reverse strand, counting down.
AAATTACCGCTGATTTTTGATATTTTTTTTTTGGTAACGGATTTTTGCACTTTCTTCATATAAGACCGTCCGCAACAAAATTTCAAAAAATCAACGCAAGTTTTTGTAAGTTACACTTGTTATAAAAAAAAACCACAAAAGCAGTCCCAAAAAAAAAAAACACCGCAAAAGCAGTACAAACAAAATCAGAGCGATTTGTTAGCGATTTTAAACCTGCACTTTGCTTTACTAAAATTGAATGGGCTACAAAACTGTTTGTTCAAAAATTTTGCAGAAATTCTGAAAAAAAAGTTAAAAATGTTAATGAACATTTTTTGAATTTTTGCGAACTTTATATAAAGTGTGGACCTTTTTACGGTTTATATTATAAAACAAACTATGTTTTCATAAATAATGAATGCAAACAATTTTTCATGGAAATAATTGTTAGTATTCTATTACAACAAGGTGTACACTTACATTTGTCGCCTAATGTATATATGAGCATGAATAGCAAACAGCATGGCGCCTGACACATATTTTGAGCACTTGCTGCGAGGTGTTAATTAAATACTAAAATCTAGAATTTTTCTTTTACTAAACGTCATAGTTGTGGGAGGAAATTTTTTTCCCGTATTTTCTTTTTAAGGGCGTTAGAACAATGTTATGACGATGTTGACAATCACACTGTGCACAAAAATGATTTTTTTTTTTAATATTTTGAACAAGCCGACATCCTACCTAGTAAGATCAATTCGGGTACGCTGAATTTAGTTCTGATAGTAATTTTTCTAGGTTATGCCATTTAATCGAGTAACATCAAATTCAAGTTTTTCGGCGGGGCCCGCCCAAAAATCAACGGTAATCTAAATAAAAAACTCGAAATTTTGATGAAACTTGGTCAAATTTTCCTAGTTTTTTTAAGATGTTCGAAATTTGGACTTGTACGGTTTTTGTTAGATAACGAACTATACTTTCGTAAAAAATTATGAAAATTTAATTAACAAAACATTAGCTAAAACTTGGTAAAATGTCCTGTCCCCATTTATCTTATCTTTTTGTCGCCGTATTTATGGTTTTAACACGTACAATACAGATGCAAATTTTAAAAATCGGACAATAACCACGCCCACATCCCATACAATTGTTAGAAATAGGGGTAAAGCCACTCTAGTTAGGGCCAATTTCACAATGCGTAGTTAACTCGGAATCGGGAGTTAACTACAGATTTTTGTACTGAAAATCTCTAGTTAACTGTCGATTCGGAGTTAACTACGCACTGTGAAATTGGCCCTTAGAGTTCGACCAATTAATCGGCATCGGCATCGGCTGGTATCGGCCTACAGAATGGGCACCGGCTTCGGGTTCGGCTTCGGCTTCGGCATCGGCCGTGTTTGGCCGATTCTTTTCACTTTTCCCGCACTTCATTTCATGTTATATATTTTTGCCTTTTTTAATTCTTTTAAAGTTTAAAATATTAATGCATCTGAGTTCCCGTCATAAATGTGTTCTCATGTTTTTGTTTTATGATAAGTAGGAAAGACACATTTTAGCAAGTTTTGGCTATTTTTCCTTTTTTTTTAATGAAAATATAGCTGACTATTTAAAAAAAACGTAAATCCAAATTTCAAACTCGACGAATTTTAACAAATTTTCATCAAAATCTGAAAATGTTTAATCTGATTTTTTAGATTTTTTTTTGAGTACGCAGTTTTTTTAATTCTACTGTAATAAAGTGCAAGTTGAAGTCGCTACGACTTACCGTTGATTTTTGGCAATTTTTGTTGACGCATTTTCTTCCAAACAAAGTATGTTCGAAAATTTTTTATTGTATGGAGCAAATCAGCAAACTCTTCCGCAAAAAATTGCCAAAAATCAATGGTAAGTCCTAGCTACTTAAAATTTAATGGGCTACAAAACTACATACTAATAATGTTTAAAGAAAAAGTTTAAAATTTTTACTTACATCCATGGTTTTTGTTAGATAACGAGCTACACTTTCATAAAAAAATAATAAAAATTAAGTAAACGAAATGGAAATAGCCAAAGAATGCTAAAATGTCGTCAGTATATGTATTGTTAGGATTCCAAAAATTGGGAATCGGTCGGACCCTAACCTTAGTTTTCAAAAAGGTGAGAAACTTTATTTAATACGTGCGCCGGGTATTTAATGTTCGGCTTCCCCGAACTTAGACTTTTTTACTTGCTTTTTTTTTTAAGATTATGGCCCTTACCAATATTATCGATACTATCGAATGGTTAGGCCCAAAACTATCGAAAATATGGGATGGTTCAACCATCGATAGTTTTGCAGTCTTTGTTAATAACTAAATCAAAAAGAAAAAAAAAACGCAACATTCTACATATCTGTAATTGGAAAACTTTCTAAATCGTAAAATGAATTGCCAGTGCTTTTTGGGCTCAATTCATTCTGGAACCTCCTACATACATCAGCTAACGTTACAAAAACTCAGTCTCCAAGAAATCAACTTTGAAAATAAGCGCTGTGTGTGTCCACTTTAATGCCGCTGAATTGGGTTTATTTTTCTGATTATTTGAATAAAATCAAAGCTATTGAAAGAGGAAACGAAGACATAAACCAAAGAAAAAGAAACTCCAATAAAAAAAACAAAAATAATATATGTATAAATAAAATACCAGCGCCGTCAAATGGTCAAACAACCATGTGGACCGAATTGGTATCGGCTAAGCATCAATAAGAGCACCTTTTCGGTCAATATTCGCGGCAGTGTATTTGATTGATGCACAATTGCTTCGAACGAGAAAAAAAAATTGAACGGAAATTTTATACAGGCACAGCGAAGCGAAGATAGATACGCGGCAATATGCATGTGCTTATGATTTTATTATACATATACATACATATATGCATTTGGGTATTTGTATTCCACGTACGACCATTGAATTTCGTCGCCAGCTTGCTTGTTCCGGCATCAGTATGTACTTATTACCCATTTCATTGTTATTCGAAAACGTATTTATTATGTTTGGCGGTTTCCATTTAAGTTTCAGTTTCAGTTTTGGATTTGTATTTAATGTTCACCCAATATATGAACATACATACATGAGTATGTATTTATGTATGATGCGGAAAGCCGGCGTCTGTACCAAACTACCAATATCGTTCAATCCGCACTCTCCGCCGCTAGCTACTCATAGTGATCGCTCGACTCAGTTTGTTGTGACATCATTTTCACTTTTATACGAATATGTCACAGTGAGGAACTCATGTAAAATGTGGGGCTAGAAGATATGATTTAAACAAACGCTAAGAATAATAAGGACTGTGAGCCAGTACTCCTTATCTTACAGGTTTTTACCCCAACTTGCAGAAAGTTACAGAAAAAATGATCCCGTACTCTAAAATCCTGTAAATGAAAGTGATTTTTGGAGAGTTGTGTGGAGGTTGCCAGATTTTATCCGAACTTTTTTACTGGTAAAATCATGAAAAATGTCAAGATATCAATATTTGACGTTTTTAAAGGAAAAATTCTGTTTTTTTGTTCCCGTACTTTTTGGTTGTTACCAAGGTGTATTAAACAAGGTGTGATTGACAACTCAGTGCGGCTCTCTTTTAAGGTACTATAATGTCGAAAAGTATAAACAAACGAATTAACCCTTAGTGATGCATGTATCTTGTCAGCACTGATACCAAGGCTTTTATTTTGATTATAGTTTTGTTTTACTTACATTACCTGGAATATATATATTTTGTCAATAAAATAAAACAAATTGTTTATAAAATCGTTTTAGCAATTTTCTTGTTTTTAATTGCCCAAGTTTTATGCTTTTGTGCGTTTATTTTTATATTTAAATATAAGTATAATTTTACATTTATTTCCAATTTTATATGAGAGCTTAACTCTAACAATTTTGAAAATAAATTTTTTTTATGCGAAATACGGACAACAAATGAAATCAGTTTCCTTGAAGTGGTTTTCACAAACGTGAGATGAATCACGTAGTACAACACTACATCGCTGGCGTCTTAACTCGCAACTAGGTGGTTTAAAACATCGCTCTATTTTCGTGTCCTGACTTCTATTGCATACAGCGCACCGTTCAAAAGTTTTTCTCCGTTTCATCTTGGTTTCCTTACATTAAATATTTAAGAAAAGTCGAACGTACATATTTACTTATTACCAAACTTTAAATGTGCTTACTTGCTCTCCTCGGCGGTTTATCTCTTAACAATTTCACGTTTATTAAGAAAATTTGTTGCTTGAAAAATTTTTGTGTAAATTTCTTTTAAACAAATTCAAATTTGAAAAAAAAATATTTTCAAATGGGTTAACAATTCATTTCAATTTGACATTATAGCCTGTTTCTTATGAGAGCAATGTCAAAATCAATCACACTTTGTTGAATACAGTTTGGTTGTTACTCACTTTTTATTCTCACTTCAGAGAGTAATTTTGCTGTTTGACATTTTGACATGATTTTGTTTTTGGTGTTTTTTTTTGCCTAATAAATCATATTGAAACAATTTTTATTGAGCTTGAGGCCGTTTTTAATTGGGATCGAATCTCAGTGAAGAAGTCTGGTGAGGAGATGAGGTAATCTCCGAAATAGCAGCTATACCTTCTACCATTTATAAATTCTTGTTGTTGTTTTTTTTCAGAATAATTTTCAAGTAAATGCGGCCTCTCTGGGTAGCTACCGAACACCGGTTCGGAAGCGAGCTAATCGGAAGAAGGCAAACCCCCAGTATTCAGTTACAATGTGGGTTGGGAACCGTCACATAAAAACACCAATGAAAGTAAAAGAATCCGCGGATGATGCCCATCTTTTAGTTTCGAGGTANAAAAAAAAAAAAAAAAAAAATGGCGGACGAAATATTAGCCATTTGGAAGAAAATGCCTGACACCGACAGCAAAAAAAAAATTATCAGAAATCAACGATATTTTTTAGCAACTTCAAAGTAGAGATGCCGTTTTTAAATCGATTAAATCGAAGACAACTTAATCGAGCCCTTCCGATTCGATTTTTTAGTTCCGATTCGAAACGTGAATCGATTCAAAAAATTCGACAATTGACATTCGATTTTCCCTTAATTGATACATATTGATCTACGGTTACCTCAGAAAATCTATAAAATTTTGAAGAAATTTGAATTGTAGTTGGTACAAAAAAAAAAAAATGGGACTGGAGATGTCAAGCCTTAACGTTTTTACCATTACATACATTGGCATAATTTTTTTGTAATTTTGGTTTTTATTTTTTTCAAAGTATTTGCGAATTGAAAGCTACTTGATAGCTTGTGAATAAGTCTGGATATTGAAACCGTTATGAAAAATGTATGTATGCTTTAAAAATTACAATAATAGTTTGGTCAGAACACCGTGCTTTGATTCCTTGAAAAACTTAAGTAAAAGACGTTATTTGACCAAATATATGAATCGATCTTGGGGGATCGATTTATTTTTTGCCAATTTCTTCCAGCCGATTATTTCGATTCGAATCGATTCAGAAATCGAGTTTCTGTATTTCGATCTAGCATCTCTACTTCAAAGCTGCACTTTTTTATACTAAAAGTTGATTGACTATGTATAAAACTGCGTACCCAAGATTTTTTTTTTTTAATTCTGATTATAAAGTTTGAAATTTTGGTCAAATTTATTTTTATTTATTTTTTTTTAAAGAAATTAAACCTTAAATAAAAAAACACATAAAAGGAGTCAAACCTGGCCAAAATATTAATCTGTTGTTAGTTAAACGGACATATGTATGTAGGTGTATACACGGTATACCATGTAAGTCCGAATTTCAAACTTTGTACTAAAAATTAGGAAAATTCGACAACTTACACAAAATTGCATACAAATTTTAAATTTTTAATAAGAATTTTGCAGTTTAATCTCCGATTAAATTTTGGTATAATAAAGTGCAAGCTCCAAGTGGCTACAAAATACCGTTCGTTTTTGACATTTTTTTTGACGGTTTTAGGCATTTTTTCCATGTTCGTTCCTCGTATGTTCGAAAATTTTTCCTTGCTACTTCAAACTTGCACTTTATTGCACTAAACATGAATGGGCTTCAAAACTGCATACTTAACATGTTTCTAAGAAATCGACCTTTTTTTTTGTGAAATTTATTAGATTTTTTCTATATTTTGTATAAAGTTTGAAATTCAGACTTACACGATTTTTGTTAGATAATGGACTATACCTGCAAAAAAAAAAAATATTTAAAAAAAGTAAAATAGGCAAAACTTCTTTAAATGTCGCGTACCTATTTATATATTCGTAACTGTATCTGTGCTGTCATATATTAAAATTTAGACTAAATAATTAAAATTTTCGAAGTAGATCTAACAAATACGAAAAACTCTGCTGTCAGAGTTTAGGTCCCAAATTCTGCTTCCAGAAATTAAATACGGAAGAAGCGAACATTTGCCAAATACTCGAAGTAGGAGTGGCGTCATTGTGGCCTTTTGTATTAAATAGCTGCCTATCTACTTGTTTTTCAGCTTTTAATAGTTATCAGTATACAGGACAGGAGTATTGTTTTGTCATAATTTTATAATTTTTCATAATTTTATCTTCGTCATAACTGTAAAAAAATTACTAATTTTGTTCCGAATTAGCTAAATTTCGGTAGCCAAACAATTTGGCTGTTTATTTGGTGGTAGTTTTGTGTAAATCTGATAGCGCATGCGGCACTGTGTCCGATCATTCACATGCGAAACAAGGTCAATTAGAGTAGAATGCTGTTATATTTAAGTACAGAATTTAGAGTTTCTATTAACACCTGAGACCAGTTTCTTTTCAACTAGTGGGTGTTGTTGACATTCTTTGATATAGTTTCAGATATTTCACTAATTGAACAGTATATGCATATTGATTTGGTTATTTTTCTTTAAAACTATAACGTCTCATGACCGCTAAATTATCAACGAAAAAAACAAAGACAATTAAATCACTTCAGATACACTCATTTGGTATTAAAATATAAATACATATATGCATACAGTGACTGACACAATTGACCACTTGGTGATTTTCTTCAAATATTCTAATGTTTTCGAGCAAAATTTTTTTGTTTGTTATTTTTATATATATTATTTTCCTAAATTTTGTATAATGTTTGAAACTGTGATTTACTCGGGTTTGATTAAAGCTTAGATGATATTTTCATATAAAAATAACAAAAAAAGTTAGCTGGAAATATATTACGAATATTTAAAAGAAAAAACAACACGTGGTCATTTGTTTGAGTCACTGTATGTATATGTATGTTTAGCTTATTGTTTTGCTTGTTGTTATTTTAACTTTGAATAGTTTGCGACGAGATCTCCTTGATTTTGGATTAATGTTTTGCATTTACTCTTACATTAGACGCATAATTAAGAGGATTACACACATTTTTATTTTAGATATGCAGAGTTAAATAGGATATATAAAAGTCTAAACGAGTTTGGTATAATCTAACTAAATACATGAATAAAATACTAAATATTTATCGTCACGATCAATTCGTATACGTAAAAGAGTTTAATGTACGCTAGCACTTCCGTAGGTTTTTAGTTCCCAATTTCGGGCGATTCTGTGTATAGCAAGAGCAACACATTCACAAAGGATGTGTCATGGCATTTCTTCGTTCGAAGGTCCGGGTATTTGTCCACCTACTTGTTTATGACCTCACTTATGTGTGCTTTGGTAGGCCCACAAAAAGGTTCTGTGCCATGGATCATTATGGTTTACTGTCCGACATAGTGTAGATATTTTACGAAGCTGTACCTCTTGTGACCAATTCTCTGCCACATATCTCTATTGCATGAATTTATGCTTGGAAAATGGCGGGGTAGAAGCCCTTTGGTATCGATCTTTTAAAACTTCGACTTCACGTTTTTTCTTTCTTAAATGTAAATTAAGTTGAATTTAATTATTTAAACATGTGGCAACACTACTAAATATGGTTCTGAAATAAAGCCTTTTCAAACCCATTTTGACTTTTTGGATTTAATGTTATAAAAAGTGGCAACCCTCTTGCATAAATATAGTACAGAAATAAATCCTTTTCAGAAACATTTACATTGACACCCATATTGTAATAATTGATTGAACTTATTAAACAATTTTAATTTAATTTTTTAACAAGAGGCATCTCTTTTCGAAAAATTAAGACCTTGTTGCACATTTACACGCCAATTTGGCACCTCAGTTGTGAAAATTGAACGACCCAACAAAAAATGCCTTCGCCTATTGTAAGAGTCTTTTTCTGCGTAATGTTTGCATTTACTCCAAACCGACTGCAAATAAGCTTCAAATATAAATAAAATAACCCGATACACCCCAATTGGCAAAATATTACCGAGTGTGGTATTTAGTTGAAGTAGTTTCACCCTCAGTTTTTAAGTTTTGATCGCCAAATAGCAACAATATTCCACTCATTTATTCGTATATCTGCATTTGATATTTCTACTTCGTAAATTGTTAAGCTTAGCTGCGCACATTATTCCTTATCGGCCACCACATAGAAAATTATCGAACACTGCACACACAAATGGTATAAACACTTCAAAGAAAATCAGCCATTATGGGTGAGCTAGATTTCGTAATCCGACACAGCTCAAAATGCAACAAACGACTGATCACTCGACCGAATAAAGTGCTGTCATAAAAAAAGGTATGTATGTATGCATGTATGTACATATGTATGTATGTATTTATTTCTCCTATAACTTACTTAGGCCCGTTTCCCCAAGTAACCTGTAACTTTAGAGAGCTCACTTTATATTTAAAGGTTGCATTAAAATTTATGATTGTATCTAAGGTAAAGCATTTTATTATCGGTTTTAAATTGGTTTACACCCAAGTAACATACATACGCCAAAAACCGCTAATAGAAATAACTAACTTTAGACACAGCTTTATTCTTAATCCAACCTTTAATATAAAGTGAGCTTTAAAGTTAAAAGTTACTTCAGAAAACGGCCCTTAACGTTCTTTTATTTTAGAATTGGCTATTGTTGCCGGTGTAGAATTTAGCGGGTTATGTAAACGAACATGTAGACCTAAATACTACATACATATGTATGCACTTTTGTATGTTTTTATGTAAAATAATGATTCCCTTGCTAAACGTTAAGCGAGAAAAACGAGCCAACAAAAAACAATGTGGCGTAAAAGCAAAGTAAATAAATGATAAACGTAAAAAATAACGTTTAGGCATTTTTTTCCTCTTTCCTATAGATAAAAAATAAGCTGTAAATTTAACTGTGTCACAACTGCATTGCCGACAATGCTTTTTTAAGCCTTACTAATCATATTTCAGTTAAAACTTGACGATATGAAATGACAGCTGACTATAGCAGTTGCTGATACTAAAATCAGAACAGTGAGATATAGAAAATTTCTTAGTATGCATGTATTTATATATGCACATTAGACCGTACCACCTTACAAGCGAACAAAAAAAGTTCATCGTACACTCCTGCAAAACATCCTCAACCCGAAAAAAAATTCTCAAAGATCAACGAGAATTTTGAACCACTTCAAACTTGCACTTTGTTATTCTGAAATTGAATGGGCTATAAAATTTCATACTTGAAAAATTGAATATTGCAAATTCGAAATAAAAAACTTGAAATTTTTATGATAAACTTGAAAATATAAGCATCTGAGTACTGTTTCTAATCATTTAGCCATCTGCTTTCCTATTTGTGTACATATAAATTATTTTCAGCTCATCACCTGACCAACGGGAAGAAAGAAAACTTATTAACAGCAGCTGTTATCTCCACTAAAACGTCACTTCCTTCCCTTTCTACTTTTCCGCCCAACTGATCACATTAGGTATAGCAAAAAAAAAACCAAACTAAATTGAACTAAGCAAAAAAATCCACAAAATGTGCAGCTGCCATCATTGGCTGCTTGAAGAAATACAAAAATATGCCAAGCTTGCAGGCACCAACTTGGCTTCCTTTGAGTATCCTATCCTTTTTCTGTTAAAACATGACTAAAAATGTGTCTTAATATCTGCCATCATTGAAAACATGTGTGCTCGCAGCTAGCAGAAGAAGAGCAATGAACCGCTTAATTGTCGCACTTCTGGAATTTGCGGTCTTTCGAATGAAAGCACTTGGTAGCCCGGTGAATTTTATGTATGAACATTTTTATGAGCAAGCCTTATAAATGCGCATATGTAAATTAGGGTGGTAAAAATTAAGTCGGAATTTTATTGCTCTCACCCCCTGGGATTGCTCTATATCAAAATATGTGCCGGTATTTTTTATTTGGAAATAAATAATATGTAGAGGTCGCTCCAAACGGTCAAAGTTTCCATGTTTTTTATATGAAAAAAAAAACTTTTTATAGAAATGGTATAAAATTCTTGCAAATCAATATTTTTCGATCGGAAAACTCTGGTTCTCTTCAGCAGACGTCGAATAATACCCAATTGTTTATTTAACCATTTTTTAAATACATGGAAAACTTTGAGCGCTTTGAGCAACCTCTAAATATTTTTTTGTTTTCAAAATAAAAAAATAGGGCTTCGATATAGAGGAATCATAGGGGTTGAGAGCATACAAATTCCAACTTTACTTTTTCCACATGCATTTTCGGACCACCCTAATGTACATACATATGTAGATAAGATATCCACATAAGAGCGGCCCGCAAGTTTCTGCAGGTGCCCCAGAATTAGAGATCATCGAAAAGATGTATATACCCAAATTATTTATTTTTTGTGTCCGTAACCAATCACGCACGTTTTGAAAAAAATGTTTATTAAAACTGTAGAGTTAAATTTGCATTACAATTCTACTTTTGAAAAATTTCTGAAGGGAAACATTTTTACTCGATCAAAAAATATTTATTTTTAAAGTTTTTATAGCTATTTATCCTACGAAAGAATGTATTTTCCCCATAACAATAAAATATATGGAAAACTCAAAAGACTCGGCGGCACGGTTAAACATTAAGCGATTTAAAAATAAAAAATACGGGTCTCCTTATTTTCCATTTTCTACAATTCTGGAGGCGGCAGCGTCGGATTCCAAAAAGTTGATTTTACCGTGTTTTGGACCACCCTAATATGCATATATAGTATATGTGTATGTATGTGTGGATAGCTGAATTAATTTAAGGGATTGCAAAGCAGATGCACAGCTGTTCCGAAAATATTTACTTGCATATATGTAAACAGCTTTTAAAAGAAAAAAGTATTATGTATACATAAAATACATATGTTTGTATATACCCTTGTGATCAGCTGATTAAGTAAGTGACATTTTGACCAGTTTTGGCAATTTTTATTTTGTTTATTTAATGTTTATCCACAATTCAAACTTCGTACAGAAATTATAAAAATTCAACAAACCTTAAAAATTGCACCCAACAGTTTTAAACTTTTTAATGAGAATTTTTATAAAAATTTTACGTAGTTTTATAGCCCATTAAATTTTAGTAGGTTAAAGTACCAATTTCAATAGGCTGGAAAATCCCGTTGATTTTTAATAATTTGTTTTGGCTGACTGTGGTAGGCATTTTCTTCCATATAAACGTCCAGTGCACAAGTAGAAAGTTCGTTACCTGGTCTGCTCAACATCCATACCACAGTAAACATGTTTTCTAAGAAGGCTAAAGTAAATTTCCGAGTTTTTTTCTGCCTTGCAAAACTTTCTCATAAAACCGCCTAAGGTTGTGGGCCGGCATTATTTAATGTCGAAGCTCGGCAAACACTTAGCAAACCTCTGAACGAAAATTATAAAATTTTTTATATACATATTCTTTTACGCATGCGCATTTACATCTTCATCAAATTTGATTGCCTTTTATTTTTATTCAAATCATATTCGCCAAACTTCAATCGGATCATGTAAATAGGTAGCTGCACCTGGCGTGTGTAAAAACCATATTGCCACCTCCTTGCAACCTTCACTGGTTTTCCCCACGGCGAGTGCAGCAACAGTATTAAAATAAAGTACTTTTCGCAGACCCAGCACGCCGAACATGTGATTTCAATTTGTATGACAGTAATGTACGTATATAAATGTGTAATAAATACATAACGAGAACAAAATGAAGAGCAAGACAAAATATCAGTATTACTATTTTTTGTTGTAATTTTCATGAATTCATTATACTAACTATACAATAATTAATCAGGTGATTATATTATAATGGCTTGTGTATGCACTATTTGTTTGTAAAGGTGAACAAGTGTTGTTGAAAATGAGCAACAATTGTAAGCAAGCGCATAAATACATATTTTTGCACTTGTACGAGTACACATGCATACTTACATACATATGTATACACACACGTACATACCTCAAAAGTTTCAAATGAAATGCAGCACATACATACACTGCCGGCAAAAAGTATTGGCACAGCAATATATGCAACCATTTTTTTTTTCTAATATTTTTCCGCCAATTTTTTATAAAAATAAAAAAAATTTTACAATAAAAAACATTAAAATATAATTCCTAAACTTTGTGCAAAAATCACAGAAATTCAGCAAATTTTCAACTTTTTAATCAAATTTTTGAGTATGCAGATTTGTAGTACAATTAATTTTATTAAAATAATGTACACGCTTTAAGTAGCCAGGAATTACCGTTGATTTTTGGCATTTTATTTTTTCACGTAGCCTCTTCCATACAAAATTTTTTTTTCGCAAATACTTTATATGTAAAAAATGCAAAACACGTTCAACAAAACAAAATTCTCAAAAATCAATGCGATTCTTGACTAACTCTTTCATTTTTTGTACTGGAATTTAATAGGCTTCAAAACTGCATACTCAAAAAAATTCTAAAAAATCTGATTAAAAAGTTGA
>NW_016172530.1:0-12970 GCF_001687245.7 Rhagoletis zephyria | reverse complement strand
ACCTACATCTAAAGTGCGATAAACTACTATAAGGCCAATGTGAAATCTGGATGGAAAAAAAATTTTTGCGCCTTTTACTTATACAGTCAATTAACAAACAATGGTATGCTGACCGGAATAAAACGCATTAAAAACCCCAAAAAGTATGCCTCGCGGAGATCCAATTGTGCGGTGGGCACATGTGTGGTTCGGTACCCGGTAGGGGAGAGTAAAGCTGAAGCTTCTTCGCCCGCGATATCAGAAGTGTAAGCTGTCCGAGTTTAGCGCCAGATCTTTTACAGTATGTATCAGGTTAGCTTATGTTAGGTTTAGGTGGCTGCCCCTTGTTATGGGGCTCACTTAGACTGCTAAAGCCGCTATCTAGCAAATGCTGGGCAGTCAAGAGGGAAATGCTGAGATTATTTCACTCGTCGTTTTCCATACAGTTGCAACAAAAGAGGTCCGCTAAAACATTAAATCTCACTGCATGGACCCAAAAGGGAAATGGCCTATCGAAACACCCACTTGAACCGAGAGATCCGGCTTAACGAGCCTAAGGAGATCGCTAGACTACCCCCTGGTTCTCCCCTATGCCAGAAAGAGCTCGCCGTAGCACACGCCCTGGTTTTCCTTTATCGTTCGCTAAGTTGTTCTGAGGACCATCTTTCCAAGAGACGTATACGAGTAGTCAAACGAACTCCCAGCATCCCTCTTCTTAGCTATAATTTTTCAAGGGTGCCGCTTCTGGACAGTTCATAAGCTGCCAAGTTGCCTGCGATATGGTTACGTCCTGGCAGCGAAACATATTTGGAATACTAGCAATATGCCGAAGCTATTTTTCCGTCATCGCGCCTAACAGCAAACAATCCACTGCTCCCTTCATATCAGCAACCTCCTCTCCCCAAAATCACTACAGTGGTCTGGAAGCCTAAATGTAAGGTTGGGGGAGATCTCCCTGGTAAAGACCCCCCCACCTACTCATCCGTGTAAAAGTTCACCGGTACTACCGGTTGGAGGTGTCCTTCATCCACTCATCCCTGGACCGGATAATCGTTGAAAAAGAGCTAGCAAATGCCAGGCAAGGCACGCAGGGATCTGTGCTACGTGCAAAGAAATTGAGAACGTTAAAGTCCTGAGTGGGAGTGGTTCGAAGCGCCCCACTGATTCTAATGCATATCCAGCTTCCACGACAGCTTCCCGTCAAGAATCAAGCCCATGTAGTTGACTATGTCGGAAAGCGCCAGGCAGAACATATCTATTTATTGAAAAAATCTTTATAAAGATTTATAAATACAACGAAAATTTCGATATAGTCCCGAAAATCACTAAATAGTCCCGGGAATTCCGAATTAGTCTCGAAAATCCCAAAATATTCCCGAGAATCCCGAAATAGTCTTGAAAATCCTCATTTAGTCCCGAGAAGCTCCAAAATCCCGAAATAGTTCCCAATGGAGAGGTGGCGAGGTCTGGTGGGAACGGTGGAAAGGTGAATTAAGGTGAGGTGAGTTTAAGTGAGGTTTGTTAAATTTCGGTTTTGTGTGTTAATTTGAGGTGAGGTAGATTGACTTGTGGTAAAGCAAGTTGAGGTGAGTGTAAGGTAAGGTGTTAATCGTTTAAACTTTTCTTAAATCATAAAGTATTTAGTTTGTAAGTATTTCGTCATATGCACTAAACACCTGAGAACTTTATTGAAAGTATTTGGGAAAGTCCCTGAGTACTTTGGATCAGAGGAATTGGCGCTGCTAAATACTTTCATTTTATATAATTTGGTATCTAGCAGCTCCTAAATACATACCTAAGAATTTTTTACTTAAGTATTTACCAACTCCTAAATACCTACGTATTTTTACTTTACTATTTATACATCCCGAAATACTAACTATTTGAGTATTTAGTTCCCAAACTGGTACTTAAAATCAGGGCGGTTCGATTCGGTTCATATGGTTCAAATCCTTAATGCTAAAGGATACAAATATCGCAAAAATATGACAAATCTAAAATATAAAAATAAATGGGTTAGTTACTGAGATCAAACTCAAATACCCACATATATGTATAATTATGGAAAAATAAATAGGGAGGCGACCAGAAAATGTTGACTATTTTTCTTTTGTTTTTTTTTTATCTTTCTTGTTTTAACCATATAAATCTAAGTTTCAAATTTTGTTCACAAATTATGAGAATTTTACAACCCAAATTGCAAACTTTTTATAAAAATTTCTAGGAACAATTTTTAGGTTTTAAGTTGATTTTTGGCAATTTTTCACGTATTTTCTTCTATACAAAGTATGTGGGAATTTTTATTTTTGTATGGAACAAAATGCGTAATATTTACTCTAAACCATAAAAGTATTTAAAGTCAACGCGATTATGATGAAATTAGAAAAAATTTAATAAAGTGGTATAAAGTTTGGACAAGTCATGAGCCTAATCGTGTAGACAAAAACGGCATACTCAGAGTTTTGAATTGGACACTCAAAGTCTTGGCTTAATGTTGAGTTAGGTTGGAGCTTGAACTAGGCCTTGTGTATGAAACATATGTACAAGTACACCTATGATCAAAATAATATGAGCGCGACATATGACTATTTTTCTTTTTGTTGGTTTAATGTTCATTAATTTTTTTTATAAAATTATAGCTCTTTATATTTATAAAACAACAACCATACAAATCCAAATTTAAAATTTTGTAGGAAAATTAGGAAAAATATCAACAAATGTGAACAAAATTTCATTAGCGTATCAAATTTTTTAACCAGAACTAAAAAATCAGAGATTGCAGTTTTATATTTATAGCTCATAAAGTTTTAGTGTAGCTAAGTTAAGTTTGAATTAAGTGAAGTTTGAATTATCTTAAAATTCGCATTGATTTTTGATTGTTTTTTTTTGCTGGCGTTGCTAAGCATTTTTCTCCGTATAAAAGCATTTCAATCATTCTTTATAAGGGCAAAATTACAACTCACGGAGTTACCATCAACCAAAAAAATTTGCAGTTTTACCATACGGGTTGCACATTTAGACAAGACATTGCAGAACTTGAAAAATGCTATATCGGATTTTCATTTTTAACCGTACCGAATCATATTTTTGGAGTGGTTTTCGGTTCGGTTTTGGAATTTCAAAATAACGACGGTTCGGTTCGTGGATCGATTCGAATCCTGAAAAAAGCGACGGTTCAGTTCGAAACCGGTTTGCAACCCTGCTTAATATTGAAAAGTTGCAAAAGTTCTTAAGGATGTCCTTAACTGGCTGTGGGTTATTTCAAGCAGCTAATGCCTTTACATACATATGAATGTAGGAGGCCCACTAGGGTGGTCCAAAAATGCATGTGAAAAAGTAAAGTCGGCATTTTTATGCTCTCACCCCCTAGAATTGTTTTATACAGATAAAATTGTATTCCTTATTTTTTTGTTTTGAAATCAAAAAATATTTATAGGTCGCTCAAAGCGCTCAAAGCTTTCCATGTACATATTTTATAAAGGGAAAAACAACTTTTTGTAGAAATGGTATAGAATAGTTAAAAATCAATATTTTCTACCAGAACACTCTGTGCAGGAGATTCCCAATAATAATACCCACTTGTTTATTTAACCATTTTTTTATCGCAACCATAATTTATAGGTCCAACAAAAACCCAAAAAAACCCCGAAAAATGCAACCAATAAAAAATCGTTAGTATTAAAAAAGGGTTAAATAAACAACTGGGTATTATTATCGAAAGTATGGTGAAGAGAACCTGTGTTTTCCAAACGAAAAATATTGAATTTCAAGAATTCTATACCATTTCTACGAAAAAATTTTAGTTTTACCATACAAAAATACATGGAAATTCATGGATTTCAAAATATAAAAAATAGAGGTATACTTTTTTTCGATATAGAACAATCCTAGGGCGTGAGAGCATTACAATTCCGACTTTACTGTTTTAGGACCACCCTAAGGCCCACTGATCTGATCTTCTCTGTTTCTACTACGAATACTATCACACGATATGAAAATTATTTAAATCGATTAAGATAAAGAAAGAGAGCCATTCATTCGTAGTGTCAACCTGCTTGGATGCCTTTAATTTTAAAGCGGCGTTGTTTGCCGGAAAGTTTGAGGTTTTGTATAATTATCTACTTCATATTTCACTCCATTTTTCAAAACATTTGCACACCTATCCATTAAAGCTTGAAAATAATTCCATTTGATCGTATCGCTCTCCATCTTCTGTCGATTCTTTGTAAATATCACTCGAGCAAATAGCTATTGTAGTGCACGTCTTATTATTATTGCTGAAGGGAACATGTTCGCCTGCTGTCACTTCGGCGAATTGCAATTCACGCATCGCTGCATCAAAACAGGAAATATGCTGTGATGCCGACGGGATCCAGTTGTAGTACATACATAGATAGTTAGGTACTACAACAAAGGCTTTGGTATTACACATTAGTGCTTTTTCTTGTTACTATGACTATGCTCTTGCTCTTGTTGTTGTTGCAGTTGTGCTATACTTTCGAGTAGTAGATGATGCCAGTGCAGCATATCTTTACATTCTTTTCTTTTGTAGCACACTGTTCTCTTTTTCTCTTTACATAGTAATGCATACAACATTGTTGTTGGCACGTCAAAGTGCAAGCTCTACGAAAATGGCAAACATTCTAGACAGCAGCATTAAGAGCAAGTTAAAGGAAGTCTATGAGCAATGTTTTCGAGTGTGCATTGACAAGCCCATTTGCGCGCCCGAATGGAGCTGGAAATGAAAGGATAATAAACAGATACTAAAGGTGGTATACTTTAATGGAAGCGGAAATGAGAAATTTCAAGTTGATTCGAGTATTAATAGAATGCCAAAGTGAATGGTGATGTATGTACGTACGTTGCGGGGAAAGGATGTGAGTGAAATTTAGACAAATTTTGAGGATAATATGCAAAGTACTAAAAAAGAAACTAAAATTTATGATAGCGGTTCTTATCACGATCATGATTATGACTGCGGTCATGATTATTATAGTGATTTTTATTATGATTATGACAATGACTACGACTATGACTATGAATTTGACCATCACTAAGACCATGACTGCGCCTAAGCCTATGACTATGGATGACTGGGAATATGGCTATGGCTATGACTATGACTATGACTATGACTATGACTATGACTATGACTATGACTATAACTATGACTATGACTTTGACTATAATTTTTCTATGGATAAGACTAGAACTGCGACCATAACTATGACTGTTGCTATGACTAGGACTATGACTTTGACTAGGACTATGACTATGTCTCGGACTGTGACTATATCTATGACTATAACTATGACTATGAAACCGACTATCACCATGACTATGACAATGACAAGGACTATGACTATGACTAGGACTAAAACTACGGCAATGACTTTGCTATAACTGATACCATCAGGCCTACAACTATTACTATGGCAATGAGTGTGACTTTGACTATAACCGTCGCAATGACTATTTCTACGAATTTGTTCATGACTAGGACTTTGACTAGGAGTAGAACTATGACTATGAATATGACTATGACTATGACTACGGCTATGACTACGGCTATGACTACGACTATGACTATGACTATAAATTTGAATATCAGTATAACTACGACTATGACTATGACTATAATTATGACTACGACTATGACTACGCCTATGACTATGACTGTGACTATGATGCATTTGACCACGACTATCACTACAACTGTGACTACGATTATGTTTATGACTAGGATTATGACCATGACTACGCCCATATCAGTTACTGCGACCATGAATATGACTATGAATTTAACCATGACTATGACTTTTACTACAACTATAACCATGTCTATAACTATGGCCTTGACTATGACTTTGACCACGAATATAATTATGACTATGACTGTGACTATAACTATGACTATGACTTTGACTATGACTATGACTTTGACTATGACAATGACCTGAACTATATGCTTGACAATGACTATGGATGAGACTAAGACTATAACTATGACTTTGAATTTCATGATGAGTATTTAAAACCAGTTCGGAACTATCGAAAAAGGATTCAGCGGGGGGCTTGTTTACTATAAATAGATATGTGTTTGGCGGCTTTTTCGTTCAAATACGTTTCTATTCTGCACTTCACAGATGCTTTTTCATAGCTTGGTAATACAAAACCCGAATTTGTGTTAACATTTTAACATCTTGGGACCGTCTGGAATCTAACCAATAAAAGCGAGCACTTCTTTCAAAATAACTTAAAATCGCACACACGGAAGAACCAAAAACCTGGCCACGTTTCCAAATTCAGCGTGGTGCAGAGGCTCTGAAAGCAGGAAACTCTTCAGTTTCCTTTCGAGTAATTCATTTGCTTAGTGCAAATTCCTCTAGAATTCAGTATCGTGAGCTACGCCAACTGGTTTATCTCATTAAATTTATTATAAAAATGCAATTTATTTCCTTTACAAAAGCCATATGCATCAAAATATGTATGTATGTATGTTTTGGCATATTTGCCTTTATTGATCATAAAAATCAACCTATAAAATTTTCAGCAACTACAAAACAAACAAAGCTATTTTTGGTATCCATGCATACTCGACTATACCCATATACCGTTACACACCTATGCTTTCTTGTGCATACTCGTACATACATACATACAAAGTTAAGTGCGCTTGAATACAGGAGCATTTGCGTGCACTTTTCAGTAGTGTGTTTGCTTGCCGCACAAAACACACCTCCCTTCTTCGCGCCTCTTCTTCTATTTCGCTTGCTGTATACAAAATTTTATGTTTGCTTTCATATGCCATTCTTTAATGTTTCGCTTATTATTTTGATTATTTTTACAGGTGTGCAATATTTACCACTCTAAACAAGCAAACAAAAATGCAAACATGGACGCACAACTCAAGTGTTCGCTATTATGCACACCCATGTGTGTGTGTGTGTGTGTGTGTGTTTAATGGCAGGTTAGTCATTCCGCTTTGTTTAGTCGACTCTCTTCAATGCACTTTCGCTTCTTCTAAGCTGAGTGGTTTCCGTGTAGTGCCTTGGCCTATTTCGTTGAGGCTCAGCTGTTTGGCCACCAGCTTGCGGTGTACTAAAAAAGGATTTTAGGTCAAGTCGACCACGGTGGTGGTAGGCAATTGAATGCGTTTGCTAAGCACTGGTTATGGTCGCAGAACAAAAGAAAGAGGAAGTAGAGAGTAAATGTCGCCTCAAGAAAAAGGAATAAAATAAGGAGTAAAAGCAAGTAATGCGTGCTGAAGAGGTTTTTACGTTCAACGACTTCTTATATTTTTATGTATAATGCACTGGTTGGTGTAACTATATTGTGATGGTGCTCTCAAAATATCTGTAGGTCACTAAATTATATTTGTTTCTTATTTTATTTACATTATGACTGACTAAAAATTTTATTTCAGAGTACATGTATGTATGTACGTCTCNTTTCAACGACTTCTTATATTTTTATGTATAATGCACTGGTTGGTGTAACTATATTGTGATGGTGCTCTCAAAATATCTGTAGGTCACTAAATTATATTTGTTTCTTATTTTATTTACATTATGACTGACTAAAAATTTTATTTCAGAGTACATAGAGGCATAGCCCCTTGGCTCAGCCTATTTCAGGTACCCTATCATAAAATACTGAAAACCTTTTTCCAAGAGCAATGGACAAATTTCAAACTGGGAATCTCGCTGGCACCTCCTGTGTAATCGATACCCCAAAGTCGTTGCGATTCCTATGAAAATTTACCCCAATAAATGATTGTAAGTTATGCTTACGGTGACCATTCGTACCGATTTGGGCGGGACAGTGCCGATTTTGAGCAAACTGTCCAGCTGAATATTTTTTTAAAAGTCGGAACGTACAGTGTTCCGATTTTTCATATTTGTACCGATTAAATCCCGATTTGTAGTGTTTTCTATATTACAATCTTTTGTATAAACGTGGCAGCACTTTCGTTATCACAACTGACATAGAATATAATGGAGCCACAAACATAGCCAGCATTGTTATTTTCTTTTTTCATATTTGGTTATGTTTTAACCTGTCAAACTGGTAGTCTCGCTGCATTGCAGTCTTTCATTCTTGTCTCAATTTTATTTAAGGTTTTTATAATTATTTGTTTAATTTTGTTTTTTTTTATGAAACGAATCGAACATGAATTTAGTGAAATTATAAAAAATAAAACTTGTTCCCTCAAAAAAAATGCATGGATGTAAAAATTATAAGCTGTAGATACAGTGGTGAAACTATAAATAGGGAAGAGTAGAAGTGTAGTTTTGTATCCCATTCAATTCAAAGTGCAAATTTTAAGTAGCTAGCACTTGCCGTTGATATTTGGTAAATTTCTTGTGTGGAAGGTGTTGTCCATATTTTCCGTACAAAAAAATTTTTGAACATACTTTGTATGGAAAAAAATGTGCGATCAAAAAATTGCCAAAAATCAACTGTAAGTCCAAGCTACTTCAAACTTGCACTTTGTTGTATTAAAATTTAATGGACTACAAAACTACAAACTCAAAACAAATCTAAAAAAATCTGATTAAAGTGGTTGAGATTTTGATCAACATTTAGTTAAAATACGTCGAATTTTTATAAATGGACTACGAAGGTTAAAAGTGTGATTTACATGTTTTTTTTAGATGGTAAGCTATATTTTCAGAAAAAAATAATAAAAAAATTTTAAACAAAGAAAAGTAGCCATAACTTGCTAAAATGTCTTTTCCCTATAAAAACAACAATGCATAGAATACAAGTTTAGGATCTGCCATAATGGATCGATATTTTGAATTTCACGATTCTATTTTCAGATTCGAATTGAAAGACCTTAGAAACGTTCTTCCACCTTCAAAATCTTAAATTTGTCACCAACAAATATATTACTTCTTATTTGATGTTTTTTTTTTTTTTTTTTTTTTCGAATGCCTTTGTATACATAACCTTTTTTTTTAATTTGGGCCTAGACAACCTTTTCCAAAATTCGTTCCAATTATTTAAAAAAATAATATTATAATTTACTGTTCCAGCCTTTTTGAATTTTTTTGTTGCAATTAAAGCGCATAATAAAAAATCGTTGAAAGAAAATATTATTTTGCATTTAGTTCTTCATAAACTGTGTAACATAATATTTTCATGTTTGCAATATTACACATAAAGTCCTATTCTGCACCATAAAGTCTTGCACTCACTTAAACTACCTTGAGCTTTGTGACTGATGGACTAGCAGTAAGACACATTCCTTAATGATTGGTTTAAAGGATCTTTCCTTAATGTAAGCAACCATTGCCACAATTTCCCTAAAAAACAAAAATTTAATATTTCATTAAAGACTTACAAATTTTTTTCCCTTTGTGTCTTTCTTTACCCTATGCCATGTCGCTTGTACAATTTTATGTAAATTTTTTTTTCTGTTAGGCAACAAAATTATGCAAAATTTTTTATATGCATATGTAATGTCTACCCAAAGGGATGTTTAAAAGGGCTCTTTAGGGTAGGAAGTAACGACCGTTTTCAGTATGTAAGTATGACAAATAATGAAATTACAGAGAAGGGGAACTTTAGAGGCAGAAGGATATTTTTTATACATGAATTTAAGTAGAAACAAAGAGCAGAAACATAAACTGTTTGTTGTTACGAAATCTTTAAAAATGGAATCTTAAAAGGCAAAGACAAATTCGAAAGAAGGCAGGATTTTTTTCTTGCTATCTCTAGAAAGCATATTTGTGCGTATTTGCTATGCATACATATTATAAATTCATTTTTTAGCTGAAAATTCGACTTATGTATGTATGAGTGTAAGGAAATAAGTGAGGTAAGGGCAGTCACACGAAGAACTGGGCGTACTATTTGCTTAGGTGAATTGATTTTGTATCACGCTTTTGTATCCGTTTAAATTTGTATAAGGTCTTAGTTTAATGTTGATTTAACACCAGCGCTGCAAAATAACCCCTAACCGAAAAAATAGTTGCATCCCATGCTTCAGTGTATAAGCATGCAATTTTGTATACTCCCTTTAAAATTGGATGCCCTAGGAGGGCGAGTAATCCCTTTCACCTCCCAAATGAGCAATCATAGAGCACATACAGAAATATCATCCCATAAACCACCCAAGGGAGCAATACTCTCAGAATAACTTCCCAAAAAAATAAGAACAACAAGGGTGTACACATAGAAAAGATTTCACATTTCTCCCGAATGAGCAATAAGGGAATACCTACTCCCATAAGAGTCATCCCTCAAACCACCTTTATGAGTATTAAAAGGGGGTTTCTAACTAATCTCTTTCACTGACTCTTTGGTACGTGGAATACTTCTTTTAAGTGGTTGCTGGGTATCGGTTATTAAGTGAGAGAAACAATATTTGGTAGAGCATACACATACATACATTTATACACATACGAACTTTAGGGTCGTCCAAAGAAAGTAAAGTTGGAATTTTAATGCCCCTTAGAAATGTTGTATATCGAAAAAATATACGTTTGATTTTTTGTTTCTTTTTAAAAAAAAAATAGTTAGACGTCGCTCAAAACTCTCTAAGTTCCCCATGTATTTTATAGGGTATCCTAGACCACCCGTCTACCCCTTCTTAACCCTTTCGGTACATCTTTTTAGATTCGGGCTTTAAACATCCAGTTTTTTTTATTAAATGATCCTTTATACATCATCTAATAACATTCAAAAAAATTTTTTCCCAAAATGCGTTCCAAAGTGTTTTTTGGAACGATGCCATTTGGCATCATTTGTACTAACCGGTGTAAAAAATGTGCAACGATTTTTTAATATGGTATTTTATTTTATTCATATCAAAATTAATAACACCACAAAAATTTTATAAAATAAGTTGGAACATGCATACATTTAAAATTCCTTTAAAAAAATTACCAGTTGCAATTTCCCAGTACGAATATATCGTTGCATATAAAAATATAATTTCAGATAAGCTCAATTAAATCTGTGAGTATTCAAAAAAGCATGACGCCATATGGCATCAAAATAACGAAAGGGTTAAATGGAGAGAAATGCTTTTTGATGCTTTTGATTATGACACTCGTCTAGTAAATGAGCGATGTGATAATACAAGTACAAACCTATTTCTTTAGTTTAGAGGAGTTTATTAAAAAATAAAAATAATCTATTTAAAAATTTCATTACTTCGAATTTTGGGTATGTATTTCAATTGCTTGTTCGTAGAGTGCAAAACCCAACAATGGAAACATTTTTTTCTTTCTATTGAACACATTCGACTTTGTCATCGCAAGTCAATCGATTTTATTAACTTTTATACCCAATAAAATAGATTTCATTCAACAATGAATTTATTTTTGAAAAATTGTAAATGTTTACTGCGTGTGTACAAATTTCAGCTCACGCCATTATTTATTTTCGCTTTGTTCTTCGCTCAATATACTCTATTCATTTGCATGTCCAGCTGTTATCGCTGTCTCTACATTGTCGTTAATTTTATTATTTATAGTTAACCCGCTGTGGGTTATGAATATTTTGTTAAAGCAGACATATTTGTTTTTGTTTATTTGTGATTTATATAAAAGTCGTCGTTCCGTTATTCGCTATTCAGCGATCGAACTATATGTACATATACGCAAAAACTTTGATGACCTCGTTAATATGGCATCGATTTGTTATCAAGCGGGTTTCATGGTCATACGACTTTTGAATTTTAAAACTACAAAATTTTCAGCTCAGTATAGTGTATGTACTTATGTTTGTACACTAGGGNAAGGTTATGAATATTTTGTTAAAGTAGACATATTTGTTTTTGTTTATTTGTGATTTATATAAAAGTTGTCGTTCCGTTATCATTAAAAATTATTTGTTAAACAAAATTGAGTGGTCGCTATTCAGCGATTGAGCTATGTATATGTACATATATGCAAAAACTTTTATGACCTCGTTAATATGGCATCAATTTTTTATCAAGCGGGTTTCATGGTCATACGACTTTTGAATTTTAAAACTACAAAAATTCCAGCTCAGTATATTGTATGTACACTAGGGTGCCTCACCAAAAAAAAGTTGCGGATTTTCCACCGGAACCATAAAGGTTATTATATTTGAAGACAAACGCAAAAATATTTCAAGGAAATTTCAAGACTTACGTTACTTAGTCTGAAACTTGATCATTTTGATTCTGTTGGTAAAATTTTAAAACATTTTTATTCAGACCTTTTAAGCTTAAACTCTTCACTAATCCGAGGTAATTCTTTGGAAAACATATTTTCAAGAGCTTATTTTATTTATAAATAAGTTGAATTTTCTTGGTATTTTCAAATGGTTCCAGCACACAAAAATCTTAATATTTTTCCGAAATATTTGGGCGGAATTACTAAAATATAACAGATTTCATGATGTCGATGAAAAATTAACACCTTAAATTTTTTTTCTATATGGAGGGTGGTGTACCCTAATGTACATAAATGAGTGCATATATTGATGCTAAAAATCAGAAGTGTCGAGAAATATCGAGAAGTTTTGCCTTTTCCATATTTTCGTGTTCNTTTTCAGCTCAGTATAGTGTATGTACTTATGTTTGTACACTAGGGTGCCTCACCAAAAAAAAAATGCGGATTTTCCACCGGAACCATAAAAGTTATTATATTTGAAGACAAACGCAAAAATATTTCAAGAAAATTTCAAGACTTACTTGACTTGATCATTTTGATTCTGTTGGTAAAATTTTAAAACATTTTTATTCAGACCTTTTAAGCTTAAACTCTTCACTAATCCGAGGTAATTCGTTTGAAAACATATTTTCAAGAGCTTATTTTATTTATAAATAAGTTAAATTTTCTTGGTATTTTCAAATGGGTCCAGCACACAAAAATCTTAATATTTTTCCGAAATATTTGGGCGGAATTACTAAAATATAACAGATTTTATGATGTCGATGAAAAATTAACACCTTAAATTTTTTTTTTCTATATGGAGGGTGGTGTACCCTAATGTACATAAATGAGTG
>NW_016172529.1:0-12973 GCF_001687245.7 Rhagoletis zephyria | reverse complement strand
CAAAGAAAAAAATGAACACGCGGTGGTCGATTGCTCACGTTCCGATTAAATCGCGTAAAACAATGAAGGGCGACTTAGAGCCTGCCTGATGATAGCTAATCATATTAACGCCTTTCTCATTCCAGAATTTACCAATAAGGACAAGATTGCAGTGAAGGTGAGCCTATCTCTCGGAGAAAACACGTAAGAGCTAATCATTTGCTCAGCATATCTCTCCGGCGACTCCAGACATTACAAGTTTCTGCCACTACAGGGACTAGTGGACTATTGTGGCAGACATAAACTGCAAATCATCGTGGGATGTGACCCTAATGCACACAATACCATATCGGGCAGCAGTGACATAAATCAAAGAGGTAAGTACTCACTTTAATTTATTAGCCTTAAAACGGGAAGAGGTTCAAGATCTTACTCTATCCACTCAAAAAATGGAAAGTGGCCAGAGAAGTTTCTTTATCAGATCACATGCACATCTGTTTTGAAATTGAAATCACATTACCAACTACTACCACCTACAGAAGAGCAAGAACCACAGATTGGGATCTATACGATGCACTTCTGCAGGACGGTCTGAAAAGGTGCAAGCGAAAGGTAAATGACTTAGTCGATCTTGAACTTAGCTGCTCAGGTCTGACATCAGCCATTTTGAATTCCTACCATGAATCCTGTCCAGAAGTCACTAGGCTTAACAACAGACAGACTCCATGGTGTAATAACAAATTGGCCAAACTTAGGGCGAATACCCAGAAACTCTTTAACAGAGCTAAACGAACCGGTGAATGAGAAACGTATAAAATTGCCCTCACCGAGTACAATAAAGAGATTAGATGTGCTAAAAGGAACTCATGGGCTCTTTTCTGTACAGGGATCAAGGACCTTACGGGAAGCGCAAGAATCCACAGAGTCCTCGCAAAGACGCACACTAATGAGTTAGAGCTCTTGAAAGACCCAATGGATCCTTCACGAACAGCTGCATGGAATCCCTTAACATGCTAGCCGAGGTGCATTTTCCTAACTGTTTGCCACTGAACACAACCAGAACAATCCACACGCAGTCTGGGATAAAACACTCACACGCAGCGGATTAGAGCCAAAGGTCTGTTCGACGAGGATAGAATAAGATGGGCTATATCTGCCTCAGGGTCTTTTAAAGCACCTGGAGCAGATGGCATTTTCCCAGCTCATCTCCAAAAGGGACTGCCCCTAACTACCTTCCTGATACCACTTCCTGATAACACTTTTCAGAGCATGTTTCGCGTGGGGGTCCCTTCCACCACAATGGCAGGAGGTGACGATCCGACGCGATCAGACCAACCAAAGTCATACCAACCCATTAGTCTTAAGTCCTTCCTACTAAAAAAAATGGAAAGAATCGTAGACAGGCATATCAGGGATAGTCTCCTTTGCAGGAACCCTTTGTACAGACACCAATATGCCTATCTTCCAGGAAGATATACCATCCACGCTCTTCAGAATCTAACAAGGAAAACTTAAAAGTCGCCGGAGGACAAAGAGGTGGCGGTGGGTTGTATCTTGGATGTGGAGGCCGCTTTCGACAACACAAACCACTCTCTAATAGACAATTGCGTCCGGCACAGAGGAGTTGATCAAACCAGATGTCGCTAGATAGCTAACGTCCTTAAATCCAGAATTAATACATCCAGTCTAGGAAAGGAAAGGGTCAGTTTCTTAGCTACGAAAGGTTGCCCGCAGGTGGAGAGATCTCCCCCCTGCTATAGTCCATCGTAGTGGATGAACTACTCTGCCTTCTTAGCGAAAAAGGCTTCGACGTTCAGGGCTATGCGGATGACATTGCCATCCTAGTCAGGGGTAAGTTCAAAGATACCATCTCTAACCTCCTACAGAATGCTTTGACATAGTCGCCAATTGGTGTAGTAAAAATGGGTTAAACGTTAACCCAAAGAAGTCAAGTATAATCATTTTCTCCAGGAAAAGGAAAAGGGACAAATTAGTAAGACCATTCCTTCAAGGTGAAAAGATACACTTCTACAAAGAAGTCAAATATCTAGGAGTCATCCTTGATGACAAGCTCTCATGGAATCCACATCTTGATAGAACTATTCAAAGGAACAGGGCCTCTATCTGGACCTAAAGTGGCGTGGTGGATGTTTGGTGTCGTCTCCAAACCGATTCTTACCTATGCTGTACCCGTCTGGTGGAAGAAGGTGGAAGTGAAGTCCACGCAGGCCAAACTCAGCAAACTACAGAGACTGACCTGCGTGGGTATCACAGGCGCGATGAGAACAACACCAACGGCGGCTTTTGAGGTGCTTCTTGACCTGCCTCCTCACATTGTAATCAAGCAAGAGGCTCTGCTGTTTACAGCAAGGCTTATCTCAGGGGGCAGTGTACAGGACAGTGCTATAGAACAAGAAGATGGATTGCGCATAAGTTTTGTGGACCTGTGCCTACCGAGGTTTAACTTCTCACATAACTTCAAGGTCTGTCACTATGTAGAAAGTGGGGCAACCAAAAACACATCTATATACACTCGCTCTTAAATCGCACGAGGTCTCCTCAAGGCTGTTGTGGGATTGTCTTTAACTTTTAATACTGATCGCCTCAAGAAACCGGGTATACCTCATATAGATATTCGCGCCAGAAAAGGGGCTGCACAGGGATTCATAGGCCCAGGACCCTTTACCGGTCTGCCATGGAGCTCCGATAGACGGAACTACTATATGTGGATGAAGAACGAAGCACAACATTACTGGACCAATACCGAAGGTAACAGACAGGCCAAGTCCTTCATATTGGTTATATCAACAAGTAGAACCGAAGAACTCCTTCACCTCAGTAGGCATGAAGTAAGAATTGTTACAGGGTTTCTTGCTAGCCACTGTAGGGTAATGAAACACTTGTCAAATATATGAATTGTCAACTCTGACCAGTTCAGGTCGTGTTACGAAGAACAGGAAACAGCAGAACACATTATGTGCCACTGTGAAGCCCTTATCAGGACCAGACTTCGCTTCCTACGATCACCGTACCTAGAAGCATACGACCTGAATGGCATCCAGCCAAAGGACATCGCGAGGTTTCTTAACCCTAGAACACACACCCGGGTACAAATGTATCCACTTTCAACTTTGAAGTGTTGTAACTTTTGAACCGCTATACCTCTATACCGCTAACTTCGGATCTAGGAAGATTATTTAGTTTTGAGTTCAAATTCAAAATTTGAACCAGATCGGACCATTGGTTCAGGAGCTACAGCCTTCCAAACACATTATATACGTAAACACACACCCGGGATACGTTTGTACCCCAATAGTAAAAATCCTCATAATAATAAAAAAAAAACATTTTTTATATTATTTTTTTATTTGAAAAATTAAAAATATTCATTTCACACATTATATTATTGACTTTTATTATAAAAATTATAAAAATGCATCTTATATCTAAGGAAAATCATGGCAAATAGAGCAATTTGTTGATGTGACCGAATGTTCAAGACACATTGGCTTCTTACATTTGTCGCACAGCTTTCTGGTTTTTCTACGGCGTTTTTCCTCTTGTGCGTAACATAAATAGCAAGATCCGGACACAGGTTTTGGCGTGCGCGCTGCGGCAGATGTTGATGCTGCTGTTGACACCATTGATTCCACCGGTCGGTTGAAATATGCTTCAATAGCAATTTTAGTCGAAAAATTTCGCGTCACTTGACGATTTATGGCTCTGGCTTCAATAATGGGCATACACAATGCTTCAGCCAAGCTGCGCAGGATCTGCTTACGCTTGTTGTTTGTTCTCCAAGGCAACATAGGGTTATTCAAATCGTAGACAATGTAGGCTGCAAGAGCTGTAATGTCCAACATGTTGAAGAACATCGCTAGTGGCCATCGTTTTGTTTGTCTTTGTGTTGGATATTCCGCAAACATTTGGTCCATTCGATCAACACCACCTTTGGTACGATTATAATATTCAATTATTTCAGGTTTCCCACTGTCAGCTATTTCAGCATCATTATGCATGGTCGAAAGCAAAATTACTGCTTTATTTTTTTTGGGAACATAAGAGCACATTGTCACATTATTTTTGAAGCCAAATGTCGTTGAACCAATTGTCCTGTTTTTGTTCTGCTTCATTTCTTGAGGAATATATGATTTGTTTTTGCGCAAAGTTCCAACGATCGTGAGTTTCCAGGTGAGAAGCAGTTCTGCAACTGGCAAGGTCGTAAACAAATTGTCCATTGTAATGTTTCGGCCACTTCCTTGGTATTTGGCAGACAAATCCTTCACCACTCGTTCGCCTTGGTTCGTTTCCCTACCAGTTTCTGCTTGGCCAGTATATATTTGTCCATGCAGTGGATATGCATTTGTGGCATCGCAAATCCACCAAACCTTGATACCATATTTAGCAGGTTTTGACGGTATGTACTGCGTAAACCGTGTGCGTCCACGGTAAGGAAATAATTGTTCATCAATCGTCAAGCATGAGCTGGGCTTGTAATGTGCAGCAAGATTATTGTTCATCATCGTCCACAACTCACTGATCGGTGCTGCTTTATCAGTTAGTAAGCGTGTTGCACGAGTGTTTTTATCGTCAAATCTTAGGAACCGCAATATCGAACAGAAACGGTTGACTCCCATTGTGGCGCGATATAAAGGATAGTTTTTGACGCTCCATAAATCTCGAACATGTTCTCCATTGCTATGGTTCGCACCAGTCATAATAAGTATGCCAAAAAATGCATACAGCTCTGTTATTGACACAGGCGTCCATGACTTAGGAGTTGTGTTTGGATGCGCATTGTTGTAAGCATTATAAGTTTCTTTTGCTAACTTATTTGTGTGGCGCATAATTATATCAGCCATTTCAACGTTCATGAAACATTTGAATGTTTGCTCTATTGACAACATTTCAGTGCATCTAGCTGGTCCAGAACGTTCTCTTATAATATTTTGTCTGAGTACCTGACGACTTACATTTGGTTCTTTCATCCACTCAGTACCATCACGTGCAACAAATTTTTCGGCACTAGCAGGTAATTCATTATTTTCTTCTACTTCTTCTTCTTCATCGTCTTCTTCATCATCCTCATAGTCCGCATAATCAGGTAATACTTCTGCGGCACTTTGCGAAACTTCAGCATCGTCATCAGCAATTTCAATGTCATTGATTTGAATTTCTTCTTCATCTTCTGAGTCAAAGTCATAGGGAGCGTCATCGTCACAAATTTCATCAAATAAAGATTGTATATATGATTCTCGCTGTTCCTCAGTTAGCCTGCATAATAAAAAAAATTAGTATATGTTTACATTGTTGCTTATTTTACATTTTTTACCTTCTATATGCTGCACTTGATAAATATTCGTTTCTTCTTGAAGTCATTTCGTATCCAGTTATTTATAGTTTCAGTTATATTTATTTTCACTTATATTTTCACTTCTTACACTTTTGAGCACCAAAACAATAATGAAAATATCAACAGGCAGCATTTATAACAACACCTCGTGTGAAAACAACCCTTGCAGCTGCATATAAAATACAAAAACCAGTTATACCAGTGTATTTGCTACCTACGTACCCATACCTTGCGCGACCTTTTTGCACATATCTTTTGAACCAGGTAGAATATTTCAATGAAATAAAAACCAAAATGTGTATTCGTTGTTACTCTACAAGTATATTATTATAAATTATATTATTTTGTTTTGCATTTATCAGGACAACAACAAAAACAAAAATCCACTGTTGCATGTCCTGACTTTATTTGCCCATATCGCTGGAACCAGTAGGAATATTCGAATGAAACAAAAGACAAAATACTTGTTATATATTAAAATATACATTTCAAAAAAAAAATCATAGAAATCGGTTGAATAAGCATTAAAAAAACCGCAAAATAAGGTCCCGGGTACAAACGTATCCCGGGTGTGTGTTTACGTGGTATTTTCTGGGTGTGTGTTCTAGGGTTAACAGTACGGGGATCAAATATGACCTGTAGTTGAATATAGGTTTGTTACAATAGATGGTTTGGGTCGCGGTAACTAGGTGACGTGCTCCCTCCTCTAAATTTAATCTAATCTAATATATTGTTCGGTTTCGCCTGAACTTATACTTCTTTATTTGTTTTATCCTGATTTCTTTTCCACTGCATGATTAGTACAAATCCTCTACACATTTAAGCTTTTAGATCTCTATAAGGTTTCTTCATTCAGAATCAGCAACAAGCAAATTTATACACTTCTATAAATTTTAATTCTTAGAGAAATTGCGCATTGTCTTTTCGAAGTAGGGTTTGTCTTCATGAAGATCATGAATACTATTCAGTCATACCATTTCGTATTTTGCTAGATAAGAAAAAATGCTTTGTGTCTGAATTTATATAGTTATTATACATATACATTTTCGCAATCCGTAAAAGCAGCGATGAATCGGAGTAACTTCATAAAGGTATTGCATAATTACTTTAAATCTGCACAATGAATGTGGTTGCGATTAAACTGTTATCATTTCTCTGTCTCTGTCACTTCTACTATTAAACCAAATTTTGTATATTGGTATTTATATGCCTGACCTTTTATTATATCTAGCCTTAAATTTTAAGTCTTATTTTTAATCAAAAACGCAAATACTAATATTTTTTTGTTGCTATTTCATATTTTGTTATTATACCCGAGCGCACTTGTGCACAAGGGTATATTAATTTTGTTCACAAAACGGTTGTTTGTAACAGCCAAAACGGATCGAGGTAGATATAGACAAATGTATACATAAATGCTCAGAATGAATAGAGAAATCGATTTAGCCATGTCTGTCTGTCCGTCCGTCTGTCCGTCTGTCCGTCCGTCCGTGTACACGATAACTCGAGCAAAAATTGAGATATCTCAACGAAATTTGGTATGTAGGTTTCCGTCCGAAATCGGACTGTAAACACGCCCACTTCCCATATAACGGTAATTTCCAGAAATACGAAAACTGCGANGTAGCCCCGCCCACTTATCGTTACATGTGCATATCTTGGTAACCGCTGCACCAATTTCTTCCAAACTTGGCACAGTTGTTGGCCTTGGTACAGCATACTAAATGGCCGAAAATTTAAAAAATCGGACAATAACCACGCCCACATCCCATATACCGGTAATTTAGAGAAATACAAAATCTTCCATAAAAAAGTAAATATTAAAGCTAATTTATTCAAAATTGATGTTTGCAACAATTCTTTACCAAGAAATACGTTCATGATAAAATTTTGGAAAATGGGCGTGCCACCGCCCACTTATGTTCACATATATGTATCTCGGGAACCGTTCTACCAATTTATACCAAACTCGGTATTTTTATTGTGCTTGCCACATAAAAGCAAAGCTTTGAAAATTATTGAAATCGGACTAAAATTACGGACGGTTTTCATATAACGGTAAATTTCAGAAATGCTTGAACCTGCAATATTTCGAAATTTAAGGACGCTAATTTCCTCAAAATTGATACACCCCGGCTTACCATCTAGCGGTAGGTTTCGGAAAGGTGAAAAAACATATATTTAATACTTGCGCCGGGTATTTAATGTTCGGCTCCACCCGAACTTAGACTTTCATACTTGTTTTTAAGTTTACTTCGTGCAAACATTGAATTTTAGAACCTGTAAAAGACTCAAAAGTCTTATAGATATAGCCTCATTTCTTAAATAAATATGATAAAATATGGTGTGTTAAATTAACTGTTCTTCCTCTTTTCGAAGTTGGATTCCTCTTCACAAAGATCATAAATATTCCTTAACCAAACCATTCCAGACTTTAACAGATAGCACAGGCCTGCGATGGTATCTCCCTTAAAAAACGAATTTTAAATTTTGGAAGTTACTAAGCTCCGAAAAAAATAAATAAAATATTCCATCACGCAATTATTATTATTTTTGAAATTTTATTTCATGTTAGAGCATATTACTGGCTTTAACTTCTAATTTCCATAAGTCTTTCTGATTAACTGAGGGTTTTATATAAATTAACTCAATTCATAAAGGAATTAGCATTGTCAAACTCTCCAAGTATACTATTTTGGACTTTAATACACAAATTGGTTTTATAACTGTCTTTGGATAGAAATCAAAATTTCAATTCAAAAAGGCAAGAATAAGCTTAGTGCTGAGAACGTGCGTTCCACACTGACTTGGGTCGCTGGCACTTGATGTATAATACATGCCAGATCTCTTATGGTCTGATTATGGCAACTTAACACGTAACTTACGGCTCGCACTTAAAAATTCTGTTAAATGGATGTTGCTTATAATTGAACAGCCGAAACTTAACGTAACTTAATGCCACGTCGATATCTGTTTCATTTTGATTCTCTGAGTTCTACGTTAATTTAAGTTAAGTTATAATCAGGATTTTAGTCGGAGATATATAAATGTTTTACTCTCCCATCCGTATCAACATCAATGCGCTTCTCCTTATAGGTACCTATTTCCATAAATGCTTTTCGAACGTTATCTTCGGAAAAAGTAAAAGTCTAGTTTAAACTTTTAAATTTGACTGCAAAAATTAAAGGTCAAATTTTAACTTTTATTTTTGACCGAAAACAATAAAAGTCATACTTTAACTTGTATATTTGACCGAAAAAATAAATGTCAAGTGTTAACTTTATTTTTTTACAGAAAAACATAAAAGTCATATTTTAACTTTTATTTTAGACCGAAGAAATAAAAGTTCATTTGTAACTTTTATTTTTGACTGAAAACATATCGGTGAAAAAATAACGATAATTACGGTCCCTGTTTTTGATGAGAAAAAAAACAAGTTCGAAACGAAAAAAATTTAATTTTCATTTT
Source organism: Rhagoletis zephyria (assembly GCF_001687245.7). NCBI lineage: Eukaryota > Metazoa > Arthropoda > Insecta > Diptera > Tephritidae > Rhagoletis > Rhagoletis zephyria. The sequence goes on along the minus strand of NW_016172529.1, from coordinate 4,173 downwards.
CCTATTGGAAGCCTTTTCATGCCAGAAACACACTCGGAGGTTTGTCTTTTCCTGCCGAGAAGCGACCGCTATTAGAAAAAAGCTTTTCTAATTTAGATGATGCTTGGGCCATGGTTCGAACCAGGTCCTACGAAGTGGTAGTACGCACCTTTAACCAATGAGTTACAAATGTTCACAAAATTACGTTCAGAAAAATTACCGAAAAAATTAGACAAAGTCCTGAAATTGATATTCAATTAACATTTCCTTTCCTAAAATATTTTTGTTTCGTATGACATTTCTCATGACAGTGTCAGACCAAGGGTTCTACTCAAGGTGCCTTATAAAACATTTAAATATTTTATGAACTCATTTTGTAGACTACTATTCTTGGGCCCACTTGCAGAACATCCAGAGTTAAATATATAAATACAGAGTTCAGTAGCTCTGAGTTAAACTTCTATTTTCTTAACTCAGACAACGTCTTGCAGCAAACAAAATCAACACAGAGTTAAGTAAACGAAGTTGCTGTCGTGCAATTTTTAAATTTGTTGGCATCACAAACCGTTTTTTGTCATTTGTTTTGAATACTGACATTTTTTTGATGTTTGATGATAAAAATATAGTAAGGTAAAACCGTTCTCTCAATTCGTCGGCCATGATTTTTTTTTTGAAGTGTGCCAACATTTTAAAATCATATAAAATTGAGAGCAAAAGAAATTAATTGTTCAAAGTTGTTGTTTGAGATTGAAAATGAGAATGTGTGTGTGAGTTTGTGTGTAAAATTTAAAAATTAAAAAGCTACATTACTTTAGCGGTTAGGGCTCGATATGTCGACTTTCTCCGATGCTCTTCGTTATTTGGGAATCCGAAAAATTGGAAGATAGAAGACCTTTTCATAACCCAGACAAACCTTGTTTACACATAAAGCGGTTTAGTATTTTATATGTTGGCCGAATTCAATACAGCACGCTATTCGATACCATTCTATGCTAATCGACGCCTATTGGAAATGCTAACTGATGCTAAGTCCTTCTCCAACTGGTCTTTTTATTCTCTGCCACCACCAACGGCCACAGCGTTTCTCATAGATTTACAGAAATTGTATTTTTTGTTAATTTTTCATATGAATTGCTTTTAACTAAGAACTTGTGAAGCCGCTCCTGAATTTTCAAAAGTAAAATTGTCAGTTAAAGTACATTCTCTTATCGGATCTCTCTTTCTTTTTTCAATATTTCGGCACTCTGATGTTGGGGAATGTACTTTGAATGTACTTGCAATATAGAAATATTACATACATGTGCCCAAAGCTCAACAAATATTCATTCAATAACAGAATAAAATACAAAAAAATTATTACTTCAAATTATTCTTACAGGTATGCAAAACCACACATCATTTTACATTATATTGAATTGAATTTTTTCGTAGTTATTTCACTGCAGTTTCAACTCGTTAAAACTATCTTATTTTGGTCATGGACAGTGATGCCAGACATTCTCTGTTAAAAATCCCACGAAAATGAGGAAAAATCCTTCAATTACCCACATCTTGAAAATTTATCCCGCAAAATTCCCAACGAATTTAAACATACCCATGTTTCAGTAGTAAAGTTCATACAAAATAATAATAATAGTTTGGCGCTTACACATATGTGCTTTTCCTCCAAATTGTGGCGGTCCCCTTGATGTTGTCACACAAAGGGGAGGGACCTTCAGTTTTACGCCGACTCCGAATGGCAAGTGTATTTTTATGAGAAGCAGTTTTTCATAGTAGGAATACACTCGGAGGTTTGCCATTGCCTGCCGAGGGCCGACCGCTGTTAAGAAAAAACCCCTTTTTCTGCATTTTTTTCACTCATTCATTTTTTCACTTTCATTTTTTTGCTCACTCACTAAGGGCCTAAAAGAATTTTTTGGTGACTTAAAAATTGAAGCACATTCATGTGCTATTTAACATTTCATCAGATAATTTGTTCCGCTTTTTACATGAAACACCAGTTACAACTGAAAAGATTCTTTCTTACTCAGCGCTTGAATTGGTTAACGTAAGAAAATTTTCGAAATTGTCCTTATACTTTTTAACAATTATATACCATTTCACTCCACATCACATCTTCAGAACGATTAATTACGTAAGAATGTCGAATATTCTTGAATTTTGATCAATTATGCAACAATAACTGCGTCAAAAGAAAATCCCTTATTTATATGAAATGTCCCTTTTTTCCCTTTTAATAATTTTTCATGCAAAATATCCCTCAAATAGGGAAATTACCCACAATCTGGCATCACTGGTCATGGAATCGAAAACTAAACGCGTTCGTGCTCCTAACTTTGCTACTAGCGAGAGCTTGCTTTTGTGCTTGAAAAGTATAAGCATATCCTAGAAATTAAAAAACCGATGGCAGTAACCTTTTAGCAAAGTAAAAGGCGTGGATAGAGTTAACGCGGGAATTCAATTCGATTTCCACAGGATACTGCCGCACCGTGGAAAGTTTGCAAACAAAAATTTAAAACCTTAAAAAAAGACTAAAAAAACGCATCTTCTGCAAAAATGAGTATTCCGAGTATGAATATCAAGCACTTTGGAATTTATTTTTACTGTAATGCTATTATCTAATTTTTTTTAGTTGATAAGACTACTGTAGTCGAAAACGTGGAGGAGTACGATATGTCTCCTGGTAGTTGGGAGAAAGTTGCCAGCAATACAGGTGCGTCGGTGGACGCTTGCCAAGAAGCTTTCTCGGCAATTATCAAAGAGTCGGAAGCGGAAGAAAGAGATATATATTAAAAATTGTCATGGGTACTGGTCAGTAGTTTTCTTTATATACTTAAATATGCTATACTTTCGTGTATTGTTACGAATAAATAATATTCTTATGTCAGGTGGAGGACCGATGGCAAAGTGTGTCGACAACCCCCTTTTTAATAAGGTTAGGGGTTTAGTCGGACCTGCCATTGACGGTTGCTATACAATTTATGACGGTGATAGCAGCCTCATCAAAGCTCAGAAGGGCATAATACCTATCGAAGCAAACTTAAATTTTGAAGGTGATTTTTCTTAATTATCTTAAGATTTGTGATATATTAATTTTAGTACAGATGAACTTCCCATACAAGAACCGAAACAAAAAGAGGAAAAGGAAGAATACTTCACAAGTGATAGGGCAAATTTAAAAAAAGAATCCTCATCCTCTGTTGGCACGTAAGTTAACGATAACGTCGACATATTTGTAAGGTTTAATTGCATCATTTCTAAGATTTTATTTGTTCAGATATGAAAAATTATCAGATCGAGGGCTTATATTGAACACCCTCTATCTGCCATTTCTGTGGGTTAACTGATTTTAACCCTGGAAGTGCTTCGCTCTTTTGACCCTGTCTGCGGGCTTGTTAGTCGAAACGACTAACACCAACTTTGAATTGAAATAACAAACTTAAAAGAGTTAAAAACGAAAATACATTTTATGAATTTTGGTCCTTATAGTTTTTCAAATACATAAACAAAGTATTAAATACATATTATTTTCTCTGTTACATAAAATAAACAAAATGGTAAATTACTTCAGAGAGAGGTACGAAGCGAAACACGATTTATGTTAGTCGAATCGAATAACGAAGCACGTCCAGGGTTAATACATATACCAACTTTGAAATCTGCTGCTAATAGTATATACTTTTAGCGAATGAGGAAACTCTTTGAAGAAAGTTATCACTTTAAAGACATACAGTGCATTACTTATAGGCAAAACAAGAAAACTAAAAACTAGGTTGCAAAGGTCAGCAAAAGGGTTTTTTCCTAGGGCATTTCGAAATTGATAAACTTCGGCCCAAAATTTACAGTTGAGTCTAAATTACTCCAGGTATGTAACGTTAACCGTTGCCATTGCATCTCTATGGATGTTATTTCGTCGGCATTATATTTGTGTTTTTGTTGCTGTAGTTGAACAAATACTTTTGGTTTAATTACTCTTAATGCATTTCCAACCGAAAAAAGTCAATTTTTTTTAGTGTGGCAATATTTGTAGGGAGGCGTTGGCGTAAAACCTTTATTATAGTGATAATAAAATAGCGACCATTTTCTCGAATTATTTTCTCGGCTTCGTGGTCAAAAGCGTTTGTGCTTACTTTTGTTTTTAAATACTCTTCAAAACTGTGATAAAACTGAGGAAATGGAGCAAGGTATGGTTCC
>NW_016172528.1:0-12976 GCF_001687245.7 Rhagoletis zephyria | reverse complement strand
TGGATGTGCTGCGCACTAAAGATACAACCGTATTGCTGCAAAGTGTCGCTGAGGAGAGTTGCCTGCACCGATTGCTGGTTGTGAGCGATATACTCACATCATTGCATATGACACCGCAAGAAGTAGGTAGACCTTTTTCATGCAAATAGTCGAATTTTAACGTACTCACTACAAATTATGGAGTCTTCCTTTGACTTGTTTCAGCAAAGATAAATATTTTCTTATCTCTAATCGGTTGAACTTTAATTCTTCCGCAGATCGCAGAGCTACTGGCCTCAGAATTGACCACCGCCATTGTACGTCCGCGCTTCTACATTTTCACCGCCGATCAGCAATCTAAGAACGCTATCAAGAATGCGCCCGTTTGGGGCTACAACATTGATCGTGATCTACATCTTTTCCTTGAGTTGGTGCCCAACACAACTAAGCTAGGCAATTGCTTACTGGAATACTGTGACGCACTCAAAGCATATCGTAAATTTCAAGACAATAAACCCTACGAGCATAATACGGTCTTTGAGCGCCTTGCCGAAATCATACGTCGTTATGGGCTACCAACTAATAGCGGCTCCCAAATAAACGCTTCCATTCCACCGATTACTACCGCCTCGACCGGAGGTGGTCCAAAGCTGCCACCGGCGCAGGTGTTGTCACACAAGAAGCAAAACATCATATATGTGGAGTTACTGATCAAGGCACATCAATGTTACGTACAGGAATGCTCCATGGAGGGCATAGCAAATGTGTTGAATCGCGCCAAAGCACTAAATGCCGTGCTCACGCAGGCCAAATCTTGGTCGCTAATTGTGCGCATGCTCAGCGGCATAGGACGCTATCGCGAAATGTTCTACTGCTTTGATTCGCTGCTGAAGAATGAACAATTTGAATCATTACTGGGACAATTCGATGAAGAAAAAACGATAGGGCTACGACAAGCCATAATCACATATTTGCGCGAATATTGTCCAAACAACGGGCGCGAATATTTGAAGCTGACGGCGTTGCATTTTCTTATGTATCAGGAGCTGGCCGAAATGTGGGAGCAAGATGCACAAGCAGTGCTAGCAAAGGTGCTTAATCTGTCGGCGGTGGGTAGCGCACAGCTACCTGAAAAATTGTCCATGGCCAATTTGACGTCTGCAAATCCAACGAAAACGTTCATTCCCAAACTTCGTTGCACACCGGATTTGCTCACATTGCTACAGCAGGCATTGGAGTTTTACACACATGCCACCGAAAATTATTTGCTCGACAATAAACTGCTGCTGGCACAACGTGTCGCATCGTTGGCGGAAATGATGGCCATGCAGATTGATTTGGCCAACAAGGCTCTAGATCGTAATGCACCGGAGCCGCATCTATGCGTTTGTGTGGTGAACGTACAGACGCGAGACGAATTTCGTGAACTCATCAATGCGGAGCTGAGGTGAGAGGAAAAGCTTAAGAACTTTTTTTTTTTTGTTTTTTTCAAAATGGGTATTCTCTCTCTTTACAGCAAGTTTTATTGCGATATGTATATATATGTAGCTTTATCATAATCACGAACACATTTCCTAAGGTCTTTATTGTGAAGCAAGAGCGATCTAATTTTTATATCTAATAAGAAAGACCTGTCAGTTATTTAATAAAAATGCTTAGGAGTGAAAAATCGCTAACCATAGTAGTAATCGATGGTAGGCTCCTTTCACCCAATTTGCTTGTTTTGCAGCTGTGTAGCCCACAAAAGGATAATGTTTGTTCTCCAGTTTCGTCTACTTTCTCCAACTTGTTTAGCTTTTCAAAGAGATTGTTAATCTTTTCATTTTGGGTAGGTTAATTAGAGCCCTCTGTTTTTCGCTCGCTCTTATTCTCTGTGACCCAGAGCCGCTTCAATAAATAAAAAAAAGGTTAAATACGAGCATCTAAATCTAAAACGTTTATTGGAAAAGTACTCTATTGATAAATAGATGGTTACACCACATTTTTCTCGATACATTTTCGTACAGGTTTTCGTTCAATTTTGTATTGTTTCAAAATCGTTGTCTTTTTTAAGATTTTTTAAACTTCTTAATTTTGTGCTAACAATTACAAAGCTTAAAATATTACATAATTATGTATTTAAAAGAAAATAAGGAAAAAATTGTTTCACAGTTAATGCACAGTGCTCAACAAAATAATAGGAGTGAGACATTATACGAAATTTTTTTATATGGAAGCAGGAAGATTATAAAGAATCTCAACGCCAATCGAATTTGCACATTATTTTAGTAAAATTTGATGATCCGTAAAACTGCGTTCCAGAAAATTTTCTAGATATTTTGATTAAGTTTTAATTTTTGATGCCGTTAACATGAAACTTTTTCAAAAATCAATATTGCAAAATTTCAAGGATGTCCAAGGATAAAATTTTAAAAGGATGTTATCAATACTTATTCGTCCTTGTGCTCTAAAAAAATTCCAATCTCAATCTTTCAATTCCAAAGAATTTTGTTTCTCGTTTGATACACATGTTGTTATTCTACATTGTACTAGATTTTTTAAATGATTTATTGTATTAATATCTTTGAAATTTGAATGTCCTTTAAAAAAAATTCTGACGTCAGAGAGAAAAACTAAAAGCGCAGTTTTACTCTATTTGGCCCCTTGTTTCGCGAGAGTATTGATTTTTGCCGTATAAAATTTACTGTCGCACGGTTTAAACATTCACTTTTTGCTCTATAACCTTAAAAAAAATATAATAATAATTTATTTTCCAGTGTACCGCAGGCCCTAATACTCAGCCGTGCTTGTGGCTACGACATAAATTGGTCGGAAGTGCTGCTCTCGCAATATATTATACTTGGACATACGAATTATCTTCAAGAATATTTACAATATCTTCAAGTCAGCGACAATATAATTGACAATACCGTTAAGGGGTAAGTGGCACTTTATGTTAAGAGGAAAATGTGATTGAATACGGAAATGGAAATCAGAGCAGTGAAATTAAAATGAAATTGTTAATATATTTAAAAACTGAGTGCTAAAAATGGCATTGTTGTAGTAGCATGCAAATTCGTCAAGAAATTTTTGGAAAGGCTTTGTCAGTCCTTGGCTAGAAATAAGTCCGGGTCGATCTGATCACCCAAAAGTGGAATTATTGAGGATACAGACTACCACTTGAATCAATTCCTAAACTGATTAGCATACACAGTTTTTTTTTTATTTAATAGATAGCTAGCCAATAAGCAGGCAAAGGCAAATCTGCGAGCGCTTTTTTGTCATAAAAAAGCTCCACATCATTTACCATTCGGAAGCGAAGTAAAAGTATAGGTCTCTCTCTCTCCCAACATCAAGACTCACAGCACAAAATGGAGGACCAATAACTTCAAATTCAATACCTTAGTTTTATAAAAGCGTAAAGTCTATCAGCTTTTTAAGTTCTACAGTTTGGTTTAAAGCAGTGTCAGGCAAAGTACACAAGCACACTGGTTTAAAATGAAGATACCTTTCTCTGTTTTTTCCCCTAAACTTTCTTTTTTTTACAAGTGTCTCATCACTAACCATCAATCTGTGGTCATAAGCAATAACCGCCTAAGTCGACTTACGAAAGAATTGAGTTATTTATATATGCTATCGTATTCTGCAACTACTGTTCCATGTGTATATACATATGTGAAATCCCCATCCCCCATGTAGACTATTTAAAAAGTTATGTACGAACATATTTGGGTTTCCCCATAAGGTTAACATTACAATCCAAATGTTTAAAACGTTTTCGCTCGAATTCAGGTTTTTCGACTTAGGCGATTATTGCTTATGACCACAGAAATAACAAGTAATTTGTAATCAAAAAAAACAAAACCGACTTCAATTCTCATATAAAAATTTAAGATTACCGTTACCGTCTTCATTATCCAATGATCAGATTTAAACCAAATTAGAATGGGACCACCTGTGAGGTAATAACTTTCCTTTAAAAAAAGAATTGTACAAATCGGTTAACGTGGTACCAAATTTATGCGGTACATAAAAATAAAATATTCCGACGAATTGATAACCTTCCTCCTTTTTGTGAAGTCGGTTAAAAATTAACAATAAAGGCTACGTTTAAAATTATTCTTCTTACTCTTGCTTGAACACAGAAGCTTTCGTGTCAATGCAGATAAACAAAGACACTTCTCTAAACATTGTTATTTTTTTTTATTTTTTTTTAAACTATTTTATCAAAACAACATCTTGAATTATGAACTCAGTTGAAACAAATTTATATCAACTGAAAAATATAGCAATCGCTTCATCTGCAATCTAGCCAGTGAAATGAGTAATGTATATATAAGTTTACTTATAAGTACTCTGGCATAGCAAAGTTAGGTTGCATTTAGGCGTTGACTTTGAAAACTATATGTACATACATAATATGTATATAGTATGTATGTATGGAGTATACTATCACTAGAGAACTTATAAAATTACTATATGTATTAATTCGAACAATAAAGCTTTGATGGCCGACTAATTTTGTGCGAAAGAGCTTTATTATTTTCGTCTATTTCTGATTTGCCCTTGAAAATTCATATATATTTATGTATGTAGGTATGTATGTATGTATGTACGAGTACCTAAACCTAGTCCAATTGAATTTTTATTATTATTTTTTTCTTCATATTCATTTCACACGTAGTTTTCAACTTTATGCGCAACACCATCGTATCAGTCCTGCTATGGAGGAGCATCTGGCGCAACTGGTGGCTTTGGTAAAATCTGTCACACTCAAATATAAATTGGCCTCTTTGCTCAGCCTCAAACCGATTGTAATGTCACTGCTCAACGACCAAACAGCACATTACTTGCGGGATACTAACTTCGGACGCAATGAGAGTCGCAATTTGCATGATATGTGACATAATGTCAGAATATTTATGTATGTGTACATACAAAATATTTAATGACTTCTCAATGCAATAATACCTTTATCAGGGCTTGTCAGTGTGTCTTTAGTTTACTAAAGTTTATCACGGTGTGATTTAGATTAGGTTATTAATCATATACATATTCACATATACGTATTATTCATACACTTGATACAAAATTGCATATACACATATGTATGTAATTAAATACATGCATACAATTAGATACTTGTAAAATTTTATCCTCGAATTATTTAGTATTTATACATATTTGTAATATAGGAATAAAGTATATATTTTTTTTGTTACTTATAAATTCAATTGTGTGTGTTTTATTTCATTTTTGTTTTATAATTTAAAAAAAATTTCACTTTGTACTTAACTCAGTTTAGGTAAAGAGTTAGGCTTACGATTGTTAGATAAACAAAAATGGTAAATGGTTTTTTCACTGATGAAAAAATTATGTAAAATCTTAAAATAGCAAGTGATAAGTAAGTAATTAGAAACTCGACCCGCTTAATTTATTTAAACAAAATAATAGCAGAATGTAACTTAAAATGTTAAAAAATATATTATTGGGTCAACTCAACCGAAGCTCTAACAATTCTAACAGCCAATTTCAGAAAAGCAATTTAAGTGAAAAATGATTTTAATTTTTTTAATTTTTTATGGAAATCGATAGAAAATAAAAAGTATATTTCCATTTAAACCGCTGGTGAAAGCGGCTGTTAGTCTTGTCAAGCAAAATAGTGCTAAGTGTAAAAACAAATGGATTTTTGTGTGTGCACAACAATAATTTCATTCACCCAATACAATAACAAATATGGAATGTAGATAAAATTGTTATTATTACTCCTTACTGCGCGAGTTTATGTCCAGTGTAAACATTTCAAACATATGTACGCGGGTGCATGTGTTCGCTTAGCGTTGTCAAGTATGTATCACTTAAATTGTTGTGTTGCTTGGATCGCAGTAGCGTATATGCTTACTGAAGCTTTTTCTATACATATAATGTTTAGTACACTTTCTACAAGTAAAAGAGCCTTTTTTTGTTGACATCATTAGTTGATCTCGAACATATGTGTTATTGAATTGTGTGTTTGGCGTGGAAACTCTACGACTATTTACATTATTTGTTTCATTGAAGGTTCTCGAAGTTGGTCGCAATGCGTTCAATGTACTAGCATTCATACTTGTGTCCATTAAACTACCAGATGATAAACGACTATTGTATACTCTTTCTTCTCTCGGTGATTTAGTTGTAGTTGTTACTGGTGCAGGGGATATGCCGCTTGTTGTTGAAGTGTCTGCTGTAATTACATTATCGCTATTCTTTGTTGCGGCTCCTGCACTTAGATGCACTTTATGTAGGTTGAGTATGTGGGAAAGCATAAAATTTTGGCGCGAAATTGTAAAGCTGCATATTTTGCATTTCAAATACGATTTGTAAGGTAAATGTGTAAACAGATGCTGCTGAAGATCGGAAATATGCTGAGAGAAGATTTCTACGGCACATTCGGAACATTTGAAATGATCGCCGAAGCGATTTTCGGCCGTCTTCTCCAAGAAATTGTGGCTGTAATAGAGGTAATAAAAGGTAAATATGTGCGTGAGATAAGAGTACAAAATTCGTCAATAAAATGATTACTATTATAGATAAGCAATGTATATAATACTCGGGAATTTTTAATACTGTGTTGTAATAGCATAAATATGAAATCCAAACGTCTTTGATGGTGAAATGGTTAGACTAAAGTGCCGCTTCCAAAAAGAAATCGAAACGGGAGTTTGTACTTAAAATTACTGCCATATTAGGAAATTAAAGAACTGTGGGAGTAGACATCTCAAAAGGTAAATCTTTTGTTGTCAATATAGTAACTGCAGACTTTTAAATTATCGTTATAAATGCATCTTATTACTTACCTGAAGTTTATATGCGCCTGCCAGGCATCCTCTGCATCAAACGTTAAGCCACAAGCTGGACAAATGTATGCAATCAAGGCGCGACTCTCATGTTCCCATAGGGCAATTTCGCGTGCTGTGGGTGCACCATTACTACTTTTAGCATTTCCACTGTTACTGGCATCTTTTTCCTTATGCAGCATAATATGCGATATCATTAAAAACATGCTGTGCTCTTCGAATGGACACAACTTGCAATGGTACACTTTGTGTGGCAAATGTGTAAAGTGATGCTGCTGTAATGTCTTCAGTGTGCAACGTGTAAATACTTTACGGCAGCTAAAGCATTCGAATTCGTTGTTGGGACGTCGCCTAAAATTCCAATTTTTTTGATCTCCTAGCTGATGCGCCGACACAATGTGCCGTCGCCAGTGTGGATGTGAATCGTGACGCTCGCCACATTGGGGACATGTGAAGTAGATGTAGTGATTTTCATGTTCTGCTGATGCATTGTGTGGCAAGACCTCGTTAAGGTCACATACTGGTTCTATTTTGCACAATGCCAATAGCTCATCCTCACAATCACTATAATCTGCTGTAGCTGCGTTGTGGATTGATTGTTGTTTTTCATTTATTTGTTTTCCATTCTCTTGCAGAACTTCAATAAAATCTACTTCAGGCTCCTTCTTACACTCTACTTTAAGCTCTATGGGCCGAGGTAGCGCGATGTTCTTATCAACATCAATTTCGCACAGAAACTCAAATTGTGGCTCTGAAACAGCAGATATAGTCGATGAACCCTCATCATCGCTATCGTTAATCACAAGCACACCACTATTGTCTGTACAATAACCACTTGTTTTGGGGCTTGTAAATGCTGTAATAAAAAGGTTCACATGGCTTTTGAAACATTAATTTATAATAAAACAACATTTTACTCACTCTTTTTCGGTAGTGTGCATGGCAAGAATGAGTAGAAACGCAATGATACATCTGTCGCCGCGCCATTGCTTGGCTCCGCTTCACCAGACGCAATCGATTGCATTGTATCCGTATGTTAAGTAATTACTTTAATTGTTACAAAAAGTAATTATTTGTCGATAAATAATCCTAAATATTAGTAAGATTCACTAAAATATTTACACAAACGCGAATGCAAGACAATAGAAGCATCACAATACTTTTGGAAAAACGAAAAATAAAAGATTGACTTGACACACACTCCGAAAATGTAGAGTTGCTAATTAAATGTTCTAATTAGATTGCGTCGTTGCCATACCTTTACATGCAACAAGTTTAATTTACCAAAGAACGTAACACGTACATAACGAACGTAACGTACATTACGTTCTTTGTTTCTGCCAACTTACGCCTGTTCCCTTTGTTAGATCATTTACGTTCTTTGCATATATATATATTTCTTGCGAGAAATAAACATACAATGTTATTTATTTTATTTCTTTATTTATTACAGTCATTTGACCTATATACATTCACGTATATACATTTGAATTATGTATTGCAATATATAATAAAAGTTGAGCTAAATTTAATGCTTAAAATAAGTTAACCTGTTACACTTTTCCTTCTAAGCTATATAATAGTATGTATATTTAACTAAGATAGCATATTCTAGATGCTGTTGGAATGGACGGGATTCCAAGCAGTACCATAAATATATCACGTACGATATGCGGTCTAAGAGTGTAATTTCCAGAGCCGCCACAACTGAGCGGTTGGAATGGACTTGTTTCCAAGCCGCTTCTTACAAACTTCTCTACCGGCAGGCGCTCTGAATGGACGAAATCCAGAATCGCGATATTTGATCGGACGGAAAGCACTAGTTTCCATGCCGACCTTTTTATTTCAAACATTATGGGTGATCTGAATGGAGTTATTGGATATAAAGCAACGCATGTGTACACCACTGTTAACTTACAGATCCTATGCAACCCTGAGTTGGGTAGTTCAATAGTCAAACTTTTTCAGTGCGGTAAATTTTACAGTCGGACTTTTTCAAGTTTTTGGTTTTCTTTGCATAAAATAATTAATTGTGATTGCATTTAACTGTAAGTATATTCCACAAAAGTTCTTATAAATTACAATAAATAATCGTTTGCGCCTTTCTGCTCATAACAGCGGCTGACAATGGCACAGAGTAAACTAAATGACTTGGCTGGAAAATTCGGCAAAGGTGGTCCACCAGGATTATCCGTGGGATTAAAGCTGCTGGGGGCAGTTGGTGCCGCTGCCTACGCTATCAATCAGTCTTTATACACAGGTATGAATTTCTTAATAAGTTAAAAGAATTGGAACATATAAAATATGTATAAAAACATGTTGATGACATAACCTCAATGTAGCCATTATCAGTTGCATTGCAAACGAGCCGAAGTAATTTCATAACGTTTCGGTACAATTGCAGACCATTTAAATGAACTGCAGTCTAAACATATATAAACTTTCCTAGATGTATTTTTAAACCTTGAAGTTAGATTAATGTTTTGTCAAGAGCCGGCTGAGGGCGAGCCCAACCGGTTGCATAACCACAAATCAAGCCGTTTAGAAGCGTTTCCAGATCTTACTGATCTTGTATATATGTATGTAGCTAATGTTTATAAAAATTTTCAGTGGATGGTGGTCATCGTGCTATCATTTTCAGCCGTCTTGGGGGTATACAGAATGAGATCTACTCTGAAGGCTTACATTTCCGCATTCCCTGGTTCCAATATCCAATTGTATATGACATCCGCTCTCGTCCTCGTAAGATTTCATCACCGACTGGTTCTAAGGATTTACAGATGATCAACATTTCTCTGCGTGTGCTTTCTCGTCCTGATTCCTTGCGTCTTCCCATCTTGCATCGTCAGCTTGGTGTCGATTACGATGAGAAAGTCTTGCCCTCAATTTGCAACGAAGTGCTAAAAAGTGTGGTGGCCAAATTCAATGCTTCACAATTGATTACACAACGTCAGCAGGTAAATTACTCTGTAGCTTACATCGAAAACTAGTTATTGTTTCATGCCATCGTTCGTTTGCAGGTTTCGCTGCTTATCCGCCGAGAATTAGTGGAGCGTGCACGTGACTTCAATATCATTCTTGATGATGTTTCACTCACTGAACTGAGTTTCGGCAAGGAATATACCGCTGCAGTTGAAGCCAAGCAGGTTGCACAGCAGGAAGCACAACGCGCAGTCTTCTTTGTTGAGCGCGCCAAGCAAGAGAAGCAACAGAAAATTGTGCAAGCCGAGGGTGAGGCTGAAGCAGCCAAAATGTTGGGCCTTGCTGTAAAACAAAATCCCGCCTACTTGAAATTGCGTAAAATTCGCGCTGCTCAAAGTATAGCAAGAACTGTAAGTTCTCTTATTTTCAATGCTTACGATATTTTATTTTAAATTTTCTTTGTTTTTCTTTTTTTAGATCGCTAGCTCACAGAACAAGGTCTACCTCTCTGCCGATAGCTTGATGTTAAACATTCAAGATTCTAGCTTCGATGATATGACTGAAAAAGTTTACAAAAGTAAATAATTTTGTTTTTTTATGAAACAGTAATGAAAAATAATTAAAACAGTTCCATGTTAGGATTAACAAAAAAAACAGTTAAAATCATGTTCTGAAGATTTTAAATTTTCATTTAGTACAGGTAAACTGGAAAATTTGTTTTGCGTTGTCAAATATTTTTTCGCAGTTGTTGCATTATCGCGAAACAAATTTTTCACTTTTGTTAATTCTCGCATTTTCCAAAAAATTGGCAACTCATGCTACAATTTCAGGCTTACAATAATTAGTTTTTAAGCTTTAAAAGTTTTCCGAAATGTATGTTTTGAGTTCTTTAGACAGAACAAAATATATGCTTAATTTCGTTACACAAATTTATTGGCGAGCATTATTTATTTTTTGTTAGTTTTTCACCAATTGAACGTATACGGACTGGAATGTTAATAGTTAATTTATTTCTGACCTTCTCTTCTTTGTTTCTCTCAACGCTATTCCCCACAGGAGTTTATGAATTAAGTAGTAAAGAAGCGCAAAACTAAATAAACTCAATATAACTGCCTTAGCAAAATAAAATAAAAAGCGCCTTGAAAATGAGTTGTGTTTTAATTCATATTTGGTGGCTTTTAAAATTATTTATTTTCTTACGTTAAACATGAACAAAAAATGTATCATCTTATTGCACTTTACATTCGATTTTTATTGCCTCATTCCATGTCGCTGCAAAAATTTGTGAAAAATTAGCAAAAAGAAGCATTGTACTGATCAGAAAGTCTCTAATTTTTTGCTAATCTACAACATTTTTTACAATTTTTGCAGTCAAATCTGGTTGGTTTGATGGATCAAATAGGCAAAAGAAAAGTGATAAATCGGGCAGCACTGTTGGCACAGTTGCGCAGCGCACAGCAGACCGTTTGCTATGAAGCAAAAGCAAATTTTCACTGACGTAAATTAATACATCGACTACTAGTACCTACAAGAAAGCATTTATTGTAATGCTTTTTGAAGATTTTTCGTTTCAAAATAATTTGTATGTTTTCGCTATCGATATATAGCGATTGGGGTTTTTTTTTTATTATTAGTATTAATCTGTATGTGCCTCAGTTGTATACCTTGAATTGATTTCCACAATAAAAAAGGCTAAGTTAATGAAGAATCTTATTTTTTTTTTGATAACTGGGTTTACCCGTAAAACAACCTACATTTAGATCAACAACAAAGTTTTTTATTAGGAATTTGATTTTTGATAGTTTTTTAACTGATGGTTTATTGTTTTCTACCATAGAAAAAAAGCGTAACACTGTCAACAAAAAATAAAATTATCAACAATCAACGCGATTTCTTGGCCACTCGAAAATTGTGTTTTTTTTTAGCCAGAAATTATTGGGCTATAAAACTGCATACTTAGAATTTTTCTAAAATTCCAGCAACACTCCCTTAAAACTCTTTGGGAAATATAATACAATATAATACCTACATAACACCCAACACCTATTCTCATGCACCTAGAACTCGACGATCCAGACACCGGAAGCGCTATGGACTACGCCCATCAACGTCGGCCGCAGGCTATCCAGACCTGAGGGATAATCTGCTGAAATCTACAATAAAATCTACGTTTTATTGCTTTTAGTTCCTAAACTATTCTAAAGGTTTGTCGTCTTAAACAAAAATCTTCCCGCATGAGGATCTATCGGAATCCGCAAAAAAATTTACGTTTTTGCAAAACAAAAACCTTGCTATATATAACGTTTTTTTTTTTTATTTAGCTTTTAAAATGGTGGCCATTCGTTCCTCCACTTTTATGGAAAAAACTGGTAAAACTGTAAAAAAGCGCAATTGCCCTGAAAGACAGAGAGAAAAACCAAAAAGTACGGGAACGCAACTTCGCTCCAAGAGAACTGTCACTTTGCGCTCTTAATTTTTATGAGATGGATAATTTTTTGGTCTGCACGAACGCGATTTGAACAAAAATCATGATAATTCGTACAAATTCAGAAAAAAATGTTGACGATGTTAGTAGTAAGCTTTTTACCATTTCAAGGGGAGAACTCAATAAAGTTAGGAAGCAAAGCCTTGTTTTAAATTTTCTAGGAAATCCAGACATTTTGGGTTGCCAATTGAAATTAATATAATTTGGCAATATTTTTCAAAAATAGCCACTGTACAAAAAGTTTTCATAACTGGAACTTTTTTACTTTAATACCATTATCAATTAAAAGTGACTCCTTTAGACCCCTCGGTAGTCAAGGGTTAAGATTTTTTGCCGCAAAAACGTGTGAAATCACATTCCAATCAATAAAAAATAATCTAGAATTCCGGAAATTCGAGTACCAAAAATTATTGCTCCAAATAAGTCTTGTCAATTTGTTCAATGAAACACCGATTTTTCATATATTTTCATAATTGTGTGTATGAGTTTATTTGAATTGTTAGTAATTGCATAAGAATTCGGTTTGTTGCAGCCACAGTGGGCCAAATGGGCTTCTTAAGTAGAGGCCTTTAGACACATACAAATATGTACTTATATACATACATACATATAAATAGTTGATACAATTAATTATAACTATAAATTTGTCTTTTGTTTTCGATACGTTGGTATGTATTTTTCTGTATATTTGAAACGTTGCAACACGCATGTACGAGACATTGTAAAATTCAAATTTTCCATTTTGCGAACACATTGAAAATATTTTGTTTTTATA
>NW_016172527.1:0-12978 GCF_001687245.7 Rhagoletis zephyria | reverse complement strand
TCTTTCACTTTCCCCTACTCTTCTGCTTTTACATTCACTTTCACCTACATTTGTATGTCTGGCTTACTGGTTTGCGTGTTTATTTTCATAGGCGCTGATTATACATATTTATGCAATATATATTTTTTTTTTTTGGTAAATTTTTATATACATACATAGCTTTACTGTGTCATATAATCTGCAAAAATATTGTGCTGGACATTTGCGCGCTTACCACTGCATTGTTTTTTTTTCTTGTTTTTAAGAGTATGTTCCGTCCGCCGAATATTCTTCGTCTGATGTCGATGTGAACTGCTACGCTTCTCGCGTCGGAATGCCAATGTGTGTTATCTATTTGTAGGCGCCAGAGCTTCTCTGGTGTTTACTACGGTTTTGTTACATGTATGTATTAATGGCATTGTTGTTAGACATGTGCTTACGAAAGTACAACCATGCATACTTACATACATATGTATGTAGAAATATTTATATTTGAATATTCAAAAATTTATTTTACCAACTGTGAGTTATAAAAAGGATTAAACAAATATCAGCTAATAAAATATCATTCTAAATTATTTTATATGTTTTAGAGGTAACTAATTATAACTGTATTCGTTCGAAGTAGTAAATAAGAAAAAAATATCTCAAAATTTTACGACTAGAAGCCAAATTTTCAAAATTTTTTTTAATAGACATGCAAAAATTTAAAACGCAGTTTGATAATGTGAATAAAAAAAAATTTAGGTTTTTGTCGCCCGATGTAATCAATGTATTCTTTTTTTTCATTTGTTGAAACGCTAGTTTTCTTAAACTATATTCGCTCGTTTTGGCAAGAAGAACATTTTCATCCTTTAATTTTAAAATTTTGAGATATCTAAAATTATAAAAATAAAAAAAAAATCGTAAAATTTCAAAAATTACAAAATTATAAAACTACTGCGACACTTTTTAATTTGGTTGCACACTCTTGAAACTTCACAGATATATTGTATTTGATGTCAACGTTCATTGGCTCTTATATGAACATTCTACTTGAAATTTGCACAAAGTTACTACAAAGAAAAAATATGATTTTTTTTCGAGTAACAATTAAAAAAAAATTTTAATTTCGGTACTTTTTCACCTAAATAAATGTTTTAAGGCTTAAATTTTTCAAGTACTTCATTTACTTTTTGTTGTACTTCTTTCTGGAGCTCCATTGATTGAAATAAATGTAAGAGGAATGCTTTAGCGCTTTTTTCTTCCGAGAGAAGGGAGTGACACTAAAAAAATAACTCGTGATACTGTTCGAGATAGGGCACCACCACTACCTTCTCAGTTTTTACAAGAAAAAATTCAATATCCGCGATTTTGTTTTTAATAAGTGTTAGGAAGTGTAGCTTCTTAGCTTAACACTTAGCTTCTTAAGAATAGCATCTACACAGTTTATTGCGAAAAGGTTTCAAGTAAATCGATATCGACTGAGATATTGCGAATTTAAGTGTAAATTTCGCAAAAATTGGGTGCTGTGAAAAATCAGGTTTGTTTGGCTTTTTCAGTAAAAGCTTGGTTAAAATTAACTGTAAATGAATTCTTGTTTAAGCTATCGATTACAATTCAAGTTTGAGTCGGTTACTTTGACCCAAACCCTTTTTTAGAGCACTTTTTAGGGATACGCCGCAGACCTACTATTTCAAACTAATGTTCATGGATAACTCATACGCCATGGCATTAGAAAAACTTAGGCAAACCGGCTAGCAGACCAACAATCAAGTGCATGCCTTTCGTCATTAGGGGTATTCTCTGAGTCTTGCAAAGCCCTTGCACGGTGCACAGATTGCACGGATTGCACGGTAAAAACCGGTTTACGTATGGGACAGCTTTGCAAACCGTGCAATCCGTGCACCTTGCAAGGGCTTTGCAAGACTCAGAGAATACACCTATTGAGTTTTGTAACAATGCATTTATATAAAATAGGTTCACACCGATACTGATCCCTGCTAAATTACTAGCGTGCCGGCCTAAATTGCTCGCTTGTCATGGCGTATGAGATATCTATGAACAGCCCGCGACAAAACGATAGCACTTCAATATGTTGATAAGTTTTGACTACTTATCTTTTATCTGTAAATAGCGGTGGAATAACTGTGCTTGATGCAGTTGCTTAACACATGAAAAAGCAACAAAAGTTTACGTGGCGAACTTAGCTCGGTGGTGTAGACTCAAGGCTTTGGCGGCTGAGGTCGTTGGATCGAATCCCAGTTGATGTCTGGGAGGAGATGTGGTGATCTCCGAAATATCAGCTTTAACTTCTACCAAAATGTAAATTCTTTTCCGCAAAATTTTCAATAAAAACGGCCTCAAGCATACTAAAATTGATCCTTGATTCTTTACTTTTTTAATGTCCATACATTTTTTTCTATAAAAGTATATATCTAACAAAGGCGTGTTGATTTTTGCCATTTCCATTTTCCTCCATACACAGTCATTTTTTATATGCAAGAAAGTGCATAACACCGTCAGGAAAAAATTATCAAAAATCATCGGTAAAGATAAAACTTATTATTAAGATATTCTATCTCATGTTATAATGCTCACCTTACTTAAGCTCCAATCACCACACTCACTCATCCAACTCACCCCAACTTTACACCTCACACAGTGTTGCCAACTTTTGAATTTCAAAAAGCACCAAACCTTGGAAAAAAGAGCGTCTTAGCGCCCTAAAAGCACTATTTTTTTTATCAAAGGATACTTTTTTTAGTGTGGTAAACAAAAGTAAAAAAATAAACAATATTTACATGTATAAATAAATACACATTCATGCCTACGAAGTAATACCGAGGTACTGCACGTTAAAACTGGTACATCTGGAGAGAGAACAATCGAATCGCAACAAACGAAATTGAATTTTGAAGGGAAGAGTAATACTTAATGATACCCTAAGTAGAAATGAGTGAAAAAATTTGTTGTTTTATAATTAACCGTGTTTTTACACTTAGCGGTTAGGATATCTCAAAATTCTGACGTGGTAGCGAAATTCTGCAAAAATCTACAAAAACCGATGAACTCAGGTGGAAAAAAAAGTTAAAATTTTTCGAACTGTGTAATCAATCAATAATCAAGAAAATAAAAAATAAACACTTAACTTATATGCGTGCTAGCATTTTCAACGCGAATACAATTTAACAANTAACCGTGTTTTTACACTTAGCGGTTAGGATATCTCAAAATTCTGACGTGGTAGCGAAATTCTGCAAAAATCTACAAAAACCGATGAACTCAGGTGGAAAAAAAAGTTAAAATTTTTCGAACTGTGTAATCAATCAATAATCAAGAAAATAAAAAATAAACACTTAACTTATATGCGTGCTAGCATTTTCAACGCGAATACAATTTAACAAGAACGAAAGAACGTGGGTTTGCAACTTCACCTTTTTATCAATCATGGTTTGCACTTGAGTGCATTTAAATTCGTAGATTCTTGTAAATTCAGAAATCTTAGCGCAGAAAAAAGCACTAGAAAGGGCACTAGGCACTAAACCAATTTTTTTGCGTTTTAATTTTCAAAAAGCACTAGATCTAGTGCTTAAAGCATCAAGTTGGCAACTATGACCTCACACCTTATTTCCCTCAACTCACCTCATCTTATCTCATCCCAACTCACTCATCTCATCTCACCTCACCTCTACTCACCATAACTCACGTCACCTTTTCTCTTAACTGTAAATTAAAATTTTTTAGATAAGTTTACAGTGGTTTAAATTACCTCCTAGTACTTACAAAGTACAGTTCTTTCGAAATTTTAAATTTGAGCGAATAAATTCAAATTTCTTTTTGAGTTTATTTGTAGGTAAATTTTTAAGATAAAAAGGCACAACAAGAGCAGCGTTTCCTCACTTGAATCAAATGGCTGGCTACAGAAAATGTAGATAGAATATTTTCCCAAATCAATTTAAATAAAGCAGCAAATAAACTAGAAATTCATGTACTCTCTGGTATTTTAACAACTAAAAATTTCTTTAGAAAATGCTTCAGAAGGTACTAAATTTTTTTATAAAATCAATTTTGCTTAGCAAGGTATAATTTAAACTGTTACTGTTTTTTGATGTTAAATTATTCGTTTTTGTTTTTTTATGTTCAAAACATTATTTTTTAAAAACTCTTTACAGATTCGCAGCGACAAAAAGAACACAAGGGTGGGTATGCCTTAAGTGCAAGATAATCTATAGGTACATACATATATTAAATTGTAATAGGCTGATGTCTTTACACTATGCCTAGATATTAAAGCAAAATTAATATGGAGGCCTTAATTAGAGCAACAGAAGGCAAATCAGCAATTTTTAGAATTTTTGTCCGCCGCTTTGTATGTTTGTACGCGCATCACTCAAAACCAAATATATAAAATTGAATGAGTCTTCACCGCTATATTGTTAGAGGTGTAACTTAAAATATAGAAAATTAGAGAGTTGCCACCTGTTTGAAGGTTTCAGTTTAAGTTGATAAGATTGATAAGATAAGATAAATATTGCAATATGCCGGTCAAAAGAAAGAGGTTTGAGAAATTTTACAACCAAAAATATTTGTGTGGAAGGTTGCCATCTGTTTGAAACTTTAATTTAATATAATTCATAATACATGTAAGTTAATCATTGCAATATGAATATCAAAGTAAAGAAATGCCGAAAATGTTTTTGAGAATGGTTTCTACCTGTTTTAAAAGTTTTGTTCATTAATTTTTTTTAATAAATTAAATTTGTCAACCAATCTAAATAGGTTTAAGAAAGTTTACTATGGAAAATATTTTTGACGCGGCTTGCCACCTATTTGAAAAATCGAATTAACATAAAAATACTTTTAAGGCGCAGCGAAGCGCGCCGGGTATTGGCTAGTGTAAAACAGAATATCTAAAAAAAAACCTTAGGACTTAAATTTAAGTCCAATTAGTTTTCAATTTTTAATTTAGTATCTGTATATATTTAAGGATGTTGTTAATTTTCAATAACATTTTCAAGTATTTAGTTTTTTTTTTTTTTTAACGCCACCAAGTCATCAAAATATCTGGTAACACAGTTGAAAGTGAAATTATCTGAACTCTGTGTGTTAAAAGCCAAAAATGTGTTTCCGAAGTTTCGTCTTACGGAATTGAACCAGTACTTTCTAAAGTCACTTTGCATGAATGATGTGGCTGCTGCTGCCATTCATTTCTGTAATTTCTCAGTTTGGTAGACTTTTGACTTGGATTTTTTCTTTTTTGTATTTCCTTCTATGAGAAACTCCACGTCATTGTTTTTGTTGCACCTACCGTCACAAGTTTTTGTTGCCATCCAAATGGGGAGTATCGTTCTAGTCCATAGTCGCTCGTCATGACTGCTGCGCGGTTGCCACGAGTCGTCGTCATTGTTTCGTTACTGTTATTGCAGTAAACGACTGCCTCTCTAGCCGGAGCTTGTGTTATTCTCCTCACTAGTGGTTACATAGCGGTTGTGTACTTTAAACGACGATATGTACAGTAGCGGTCAAAAATGGATGAATGGTGTTTCGTTTTTAATATTGACAATGTTTTTCAAGCAAAATTTTTTGATATTTTTTTAATAAAAATATTGTTCATGCTTTGAAAAAAAAACCTATATAAATCACACTTTCAAACTTTATACAGAACTTAGAATGATTTTTAATAATTTTTTTTTTGTTTTGTTGTCAGCGTTTCGCACTTTTTTCCATATAAACATAATTTTTTTGTGGAATAATAAAAAAAAAGTCAGTACCAGTTTCCCAAATTTCGCTTTTTATATGAAAAAAAAAAACCGAAAAAGCCGCTAGTAAAAAAATTATTAAAAATGCGATTTTTTAGCCGCTCACAACTTGGTCTTATGTTATTAAAATTTTATATGCTTGTTAACTGCATACCAAAAAAATTAATTTCTAAAAATTCTGGTTACAAAGCTCGAAATTTACATAAAAACTTGNAACATAATTTTTTTGTGGAATAATAAAAAAAAGTCAGTACCAGTTTCCCAAATTTCGCTTTTTATATGAACAAAAAACCGAAAAAGCCGCTAGTAAAAAAATGATTAAAAATTCGATTTTTTAACCGCTCACAACTTGGTCTTATGTTATTAAAATTTTATATGCTTGTTAACTGCATACCAAAAAAATTAATTTCTAAAAATTCTGGTTACAAAGCTCGAAATTTACATAAAAACTTGTGGAATTTTTCTATGTTCTGTATAAAGTTTGAAAGTGTAGTTTATATAATTTTTGCGAAAAATATTTTTATAAAAAAAAAATATTAAAAAAAAATGTCAGCTTGAAAATTTACAATATATATTAAAAACGAAACATCATTCAACCATTTTGGACCACGACTCCTTGTAACAAACATTTGTTGCTTCAGTAGCTGCTGCAACAACGTGCTTTCATTGTTGCTATTCCTGTTTTTGTTTCCATTGCGTACAATTGTTGCTCTTTTTGCTTGCTTTTATCATTTTTGTATCCATTTGATGTGCAGAGAGTGAAATTTCGCCGTCATCTCTTCGCGTCATGGCGAGTGACGCAGGCGATATAATACTACATACGGCAGCCTGACAACAACTACGAGTACATACGAAAATAATGAACTCCACTTCCTTTCGTCATTTGTTATCGTTGGCATTCTGTTGTTGTCATATTAGCAGTTATTTGATAACGTTCCATACTATTTATTGCTGTAATACTGCTCTCCCGCTATTATCATACCTTCTGCTGGAAAATATCTGAGCAGTTTTGGCCGACCAACATTTTTTGTGCTTCGTTTAGTTTTTACACAACGATAGCTGTTTTATACCCTGAAGACGAGAGAATTACATAAACTGAAAAAAAGTTACATTTCAAAAGTACTCGTAATCATTACTTTAAAATATTGTATCATGTAGGACATAGTAAGCTGAATTTATGGAATGCGCATTCTGAAAGACTTACAGATATTTCGACGCCCTGTGGCTCAAATAACTCAGGAGATATTCCACTTACCAAAATATATCAACAATTTCAAATTTAACGGTGCGAACTAAATTTTTTCTTAATTTCTTAGATCGATATTAACTCCATATTTCAGGATAACATTGTGCCATTGCATCTACATTAATTTTATTTATTTATTTAATACTCGCATATCGAAAATGGTATACTTTTATCTCTATGTTTGCATTTGTTATTTTTGTTCCTTCCCATGCGTTTTTGCTCTCTTTGCTAACAGCGAAGCGTTAGCCGGAAAGTGACATGACAACAGATGTGTTATGGTACTTGGACTTTGTGTAAAGACGACGAGACTCGACGTTTTAGACAATTTATGAACAACAGAACACAGGTTGACATTGATTGACATTCTTTGTTATTACTATTTTGTCTATTATTCGAAAGCGCGAAACGAAGGCACTAAAATAAATTGAAAGCGGAAATAGAACGTGTTGATAAAATTAACTTGTTTAGAAATTTAAAGTTCAAAATTAAATTTTTAAATCAGTCCTACTTTTTCTTGATGAAGGTCAAGGACATCTTTGGCCTAATAACCTGAAATCCAAACCTCTTTGGCCTTTTGGTTTATTGCTAAGTGGTACTTTGCCTTTTTAAAGCCGTGTATACCAGGTAATCATAATCCAAAGCTAACAGGACTGCTTTTAACTGATTTATATTGAATGCGCTACAAATCTGCATACTCAAAATAAACTTTACCTCTCCTCTAAGTTGGATGCCGCACTGACTGCACTGATTGACCAAAGATTTCATATTTCGTTTTAACAAGGGCTTTAATTTATTGGGCTGCAAAGTTCTCCCAAAATCGGGGCGGTTCGGCTCAGTGGTTCGAACCACCTAGAAAAAATTTGTACCGATACAAGAACCGGTTCAAGAGTATACCTGAACCGTGGTTCGGTTTGGTTCAAATGGCTCATTTTCTTTATACCAAAGGACACAAATATTACAACAAGTAATTTTTAAGCAAACAAACCAAACCGACTTCAGTTCGTTGTCTTGAACACCGCAGTATCCAGAGTTCAGTCTCATCTTCCTGGAATATATTTGAAGAAGTGCGATGACTGCAGTCGACACATCTTGAATCGCCTACTCTTGAATCGCTAAATCCATAGGTGGCAAATCCAACAAGGGTTTAAGAGGCGGTCCTGGAGTTGCGCTTTGGCGACGGCGAATACCGCAGACGATGGAACGATAATGCGGCAATTAAAATACTGCGGCTCCAGTGGATTGGCTATGTCGTTCGAATGGACACCGACGTTTCAGCTTTGAAAGTATTAAACTCGGAACCCGCTGGTGGTAGCAGAGGCCTGCTGCTGAACTTATAAGAAACCAGCACACCAATACCCAGTCAGACAGCCATTGTGATACCAAACCCCTACTCCTTAAATCCCACATCCGAAAATGTTTGTCTTTTCCTACATAGCGCAGACCAATCAGGGAGAAAGTGCCTGATAGATTCAGGCTCTTCTTCGTCATGGCACCTCCTGTAGTAGTCTTTGTGGTTGAACCCGAGGCAATCTGTATATCCTCCTAGCAAAAAATATCCTGTTAGCAAGCCAATGACCAATGAAATGTCGCTTCTGTTGAGATTGAGAATTTTTCTTAAAATTATTATATCCCATTTAGTTAGGCCACGTAAGCCTCGTTGTGTTGCAAGTGTCCGTGCGTTACCACCTAACACACGTTGCAGTAAGGATGTGTTCCCCTAGTATGAGCTTTGCAGGAAGCGAGCGGCATACCTATCCTCTTCCGGGCTGCTTACAGTGGAATAGAAGTACCCCCTCTTGCAAACTCCTCTGCCTTCTCATTTCCTGGTATATCACTGTACCCTGGTACCTATACCGGGTGCAAAGCGACCTGCTCTGCCACTGTTTCTGAAATTATAGTGACGGGGTCAAGCACCATAAGGGCCGCCTGGCTGTTTGATTACAAATACTAACAAGCAAACTATTTTCAGATCGACAATATTTACATAGTATCTACTCTTAACGCAGTTGTATTCGTGAACAAAAATCATTGACTTCTTCTTTCCTTTACATGCTTTTTTTTTAATTTATTCTACTCTAGATGAAAAGCTTTATATCTGCAGAAGACCAAAAAATCAACCGAACACGTAAATAAATTAAATGGAACCAACATTTGATGGCAACATTAATAGTTTCAGCTTTCAACAGTCAAATTTACACATTGAGTGATCAATGTGGTTGAACAAAATTTTGGCATAATAAAATGCCGTGCAAATTCCCGGACATTATAATATTTACTTATACATATGTATGACCACTGAAAACAATTGTTTTTCACATTGCCCATTTTTTTCTGCACACATCAAATAACAATGCTAGTGCGACTGCTGTTCATCCTTAGCTGGTGCTGTCCGAGAGCAACAGCCACAATGACCACAAATGAGTGTGAACTATAGATATTTTCGCAAATATTTACAAACATATGCACATTTACGTCAGTTGTACGCCTGCAACCAGTGTTGCCACTCAAAAAAAGTTTGACTGCCAAGCTTATAGAAAAAAAGATAAAAACGTACTAAAAGTAAAGTATTTAGTTCCCTTATACAGAGATCAAGAAGGTGCAAATACTGCATAGATTTTACTTCGGATTTGCAACGTGTCTAAGAACAAGGCTATGTAGCTTTGAGCAGAGGTTTCTCGAAAATTCACTGATGTAGTTAGGTATATATGGTCGGTAGTAGCAGTAGTATAGGTTAGGTTATGAAGCCGCGTACTAATGACCCGTACTTTCTCTCTGTAGCTGACTTTGCCATTGTGAATGCGCTCTATGAGTGCCAGAAGTTATTCTACATTGTCGGTATGATGTTTGTTAAACAATTTACTATCCCGAATGAAGCTATGGAGCTTGGATGTTTCCACATACGCTATCTCCCCTAAAATTATGAAAAATCAATATCCCAAATGCTTGAGACATCTTGTCTGGAGAGCTGGGCATTTATACATCGATTCCTCTTCTTTCTGAACCCATCAACTTCAGCGAAGGGAGCTTGTTGGTATACGCCATAGATGGAGCAGTGGTGCTATAGCAACAGTCTCTTGTAATGACGCCGGTATGAACCCGTGTGTTTGGAAAACAATACCGGCGAACGGCGAACTTCGTCGAATTGGGCCTGCTCATCGGCAATGCAGTAATCCGCGATTTCGCTATGACTCGGGACCCAAATGAGCTTAATAGCATAATTATCTGATGCATTCGATAAGAAAATCAATCAATCCCTCAACGTTTTCGAACGAACCAACAAAGAGCCAAGGGCCTTAATAGCTGCTTAATTGACGGAATAGATGTTCACTAAAGTGGTGTTACTCTAGAGAGCAACCAATCCGAAGCCGCCTATATTGCGGCTAATTCTACTTGGGAAAGCGCTAGCTTGGATCTGTCCGTAAATATGTTTACAGGACCCCAATTCCAGACGCTGCACTCCTCTCAGGCCTCTCTCGCTGGAATGTGGGTTGTAAAAGATCCCTTCGGACCCACAAGCGATGTGCAGTGGTCTGTTCGGGTCGAGGCGAACTTAAAGCCCAACTTACTTAGGCTTACTGCGGCGCGAGCACCGGCAGCTCGGCCTTCTAACATAGCATTAAACGCCAGCATACGAGTGCTCCAAAATGGCCCACTGATCCAAAACCTAATTTACATATGCTAAGAACTCGAAATTATGCAGGTTTACTAGTATAGTTCGCAATAAAGTTTTCTAGGGTATTTTTGACTAGCCAGAATGTACATGTATTCATATGTATTTTAACCGGCCAAGACGTAAATAAATCTATCAATTTTGGTAAGACAACTGCAAAACCGGCAACACTACTGCCAACAACATTAAGATACACGGATATACCTACATATTGCATTGTCTATGTAAGTATGTAGGCGGTTATGTGGAATCACAATTAAAATGTTTGTCGAACATGAATGTCTGACATGGCGATACATAAACTAACACCAATAAAACAACCAAATCGCACATAACATGAACAACAGCTGCCTGCAACCAAATGTGCGTGTACTTACTGCTACTACTACTACACATTCTTTTTTTGTATGCTTTAATTCTTTAAGCCAGTCAGAGAGCCAGCCAGCCAGCCACCTACTAGCTTTGCAATTTGGCATTCAAAACGGTTATGCTCCATTTCAAGCGTAATTTATTATGCCAAGAATGTGTTCCGTCAGTCGTAAACATTTACCACCAACGTGTGTACATACATATGTATTTATGTACTTGCACACATACCCAGGACTGAACTTTGCTATCTCCCAAAAAAACAATGCGTGCAGAACATAGCACACATAGCTACGTACATAAATAGCGTCTATCGCAATAATTTCCTGTTTCTTTTAATTTGCTTTGAATCTGTCTGATTTACAAATAGATCGAAATTAAAGGCTCAAGAGTTAGTCACTCTACACATCTTGGCTTGAGGCATTATTCTGGCGAAGGCGGATAATCAGCACAAAAGTATTTGCCTTGGATGACGATATATTCTCTTAGTTTCTCACGTTTTCCTTTGCCGAAGGAAAAATTACTTTCACTAGTTTCAACTTTAGTCCGTTATAACGCTAGTACTCCATCCACTTTCAAATACAACATTCTAGTGCATTTTGAACGAATGTAACGGACTTTTTCACAGCCTGTGTCCACATGGTTTCGTGCCATAAGTATGTATGTACGCTTGAATAAGAACACTGAAGCTGGAACAGTGAATCAAAAGACTTAGCAGGTGTTGTAGTAAAGTTGCCATTGTTGCAGGAAACTACAGAGAAGAGTAGAGAGCGCGCCCGAATATCAGATTTATGCAAATATGAGTAAGTGCTTTTTACAATTATTATATCTTTACCCTAATATAGAAGGGCTCTGTCAAAAATTGTTGTGCCTTTATAGAGTAGTTACAAACCTTTACATAAACCAAAGTTCTTAAGTTGAGAATTTCTTCAAAATTCTGGGTTTAATAAACATTGAAACTAACCTATTGATATATTAGTTGTTTTTAAATTATATTAGGCCGTTAGTGAGTAATCTGCCAACCTTTGGAAAAAGTAGGTCACTTAGTATGGGTACGTTCCCTAAGATCCATTATGCTCCGCATAAGACCAAATTTGGCTACAATTAATCTGTCCCTATTGCAAAATGCAAAAATTTTTATATTATAAAGTCGATATCCCGATAAATCCCAGGACAGATAAGAATTTTACGCATTACGGTTTTGTTAAAATGCTTCGGGACGGAATGCCCTACTAAATACTTATACTTGTAAGTGATGTACAGTGAAAGCTCTCATAGACGTACACTCTAATAAGCGCACACATTCTTGGGAACGAACAACTTCTGTTTTTTTTTCATACAAAATGCTCTCCCATACACGGACTTTCCGATAAACGGACGCGGACAGTCAAAAAAGTCCAGTTATGAAAAAAATCTCCCATCAGCGGACGCGAAGCTCTAACAAGCGGTCAATTTTTTTTTCTGTCAGATGTTGACTCCTGCGCATCTACATATGCATATTTATACAGGAATATGCATGTATGTATATATACAAGTATATATATAACACGCGAAGGCTTTTTTTGTTCGATGTTCAAAAATGGGGTGTCAAATTAAAGCGCTTGGCCTGTAGACGTGCCACCTGTTTTTTTCGAAAGGAGTTGCCACCTGTTAAATAATTAAACTCAAGTTATTTACTAATCAATGCCCTCAGATCCGCACCGTCCGTTCGATTTTCAAAAATGAGGTACCAAATTAAAGGGCTAGGGTGTGAATGTTCAAGAAGGTTTTACCTTTTCGAAAAAAGTTGCCACCTGTTAGGAAATTAAGCTCAAATTAATTAAAAATTTAAATCAGTTATTAAATATGGGTATCAATCGAAATGGTTTTAATTAAAGGAATTTGGTAAGTGAATAAAGCATCGCTATATGGGTGTCAGACAAAAGAGGTTTAAGAAGGTAGTAGTTTGTAAATATTTTGAATAGGGTTGCCACCTA
>NW_016172526.1:0-12981 GCF_001687245.7 Rhagoletis zephyria | reverse complement strand
GATACATATAGTACATACATAAGTATGCGCACAAAATATACATACCAGTATCCCCACAATGAATTTCGACCACTGGGTCGGCCTCAACGGACAGTTGACCATGTGACCAAGACAAATGTTTAGGAAAACGAAATACCAAGGTGCCTATGAACTCGGCGCGCGAGAGGAATCTATTGCAAGCCTAGTGAAGCAGCAGTCCAAAAGAAGAAAACGCCAAAAAAATCAAAGTATCGGTGGGCATAATCGAGCGCTTGAAATCCGTTTTAGTAGTTTTGTTGGTACCCTAAGCAGGGTTGGTACCGTGAGGTCTCGCATTTCGTAACTCCTGAGCTGGGATTGGGGTCCTTTGTACCAGACCACCGACCAAAGATCTCTAAAGAAACTAAAAAAAAATTTGAGTAATCTACGAACCCCAAAATATACCAGTAGCAATGGGATGGCTTCTACAAAGGGTATATCAGGTCTAAACAAATCACTACGCAAGGCTATCCTGTCTTGAAAGTGTACTNTGGCAAGATGAAGTACGTAAAGGACGGAAATTAAATGCGTAAATGCAGTACTAAATTAAATTAAAGTTAAATGAAAATGATGGCGAAAAAAACACACTGTAAATCTCGTATGACTCTATTAAAACAATGCCACTAAACATACTATCATATCAGACAGACCTTGCAACGATGTAAACTCTTATTCTTTTTAGTACTTTCGATGGCATAGAAGGTGCTATACTGCTTCGCCTTCATTTTCGTTCCTGCAGCTTCTACAGAATTCCTTCTAGGCGAAACTCCGACTTCTGACATGGGTACCAACTGACCAATGCCCAGTAAGGACCGCTATTTGGCCTGAAATCTCAAAATGCAATAAATAAATAATAAATAAAAGAAATTTAAATCAAAAAATAAAATAAGTAATTTTTAACCAAAAAACAAAACCGACGTCAATTCTCATATTAAAAATTATGATTATCGTTAATTTCGTCATGATCCGATGATGAAATTTATATGGGACCACCTGTGAGGTAACACCTTTCCTTTAAAAGGAAAAAGAAAATTGAAAATAATTATAGAAATCGGTTAACGTGATCCAAAGTTAAGCGGTAACATACATAAAAAAAATATTCCGACGAATTGATAAAATTTCTCTTTTTTGTGAAGTCTATGCTCTGCTCACTCGGTGAATGATAAAGCTGTTTTTTCTAAGACTTTTGTGCTAGAATAACAAAAGTCTTTCGGACTATCTTGCCATCTGCCTATCATTTATCTTACGAAAGACTATGTACTGTCTTAGCCAGAATTGCCCTGTAAATCCCATTAACAACATATACATAAAACCTTTTGTAAATTAAAAGGACAATTCTGGCTAAGAAGGTAAATAGTCTTTCGTAAGACAAATGAAAGACAGATGGCAAGATATGTCGAAAGACTTTTGTTATTCTAGCATAAAAGTCTTAGAAAAAAAGCTCTCTCATTCACCACTCGTGGTGAAAAGTTATTTTGAGAGAAAGCCCTTGTATGTCATTTAGCTCGCTAAATAAATTTTTATCTTTTTAATTAAGTAAGAGGAAAAAAATTTCACTTGAATTTAATTTAATTTTAAAAACCAATCATTTATTTATTTTTGCTTTATTTTATTTTTTTACTTAAATTTCTTTTATTTATTACTTTTGATTGTTTCAAAAATAAATACATATGTCTTATAAGTTTAATTTAATTAAAACCAAAAAAGAAACTTAAAAGGCGAACAGCATGTATGTATATGTTTGTATGTTTTAGAAATTTATTTTCATTGACTTCGAGCCGGCAAAATATTAAACTATAAGTAGAAAGGTCGCAAAAACCATCATTATTTTAAACAAAAACTTAAAAGGCGAACAGGGGAAATAGATACGAAAACGTCTAACGATCCGGTATCATTTAAAGGAAGTAGTTTGGCGTAAACTACCAAAATGTAGCAGCCTAACCGATGTACACAAAATACTCAAAGATGTCTAACCTTTTGCTACCTGCGTGGTACCTGTATCTACCTCCGTCCAATATTGAAAGAATCCTTTTAAGCATTTTGACTAACTGTTTTACAGCGAAATATCAGTAGGCTGTTCGCTTAAAAACTAGAACTAAAAACTAAAGCACTGCAAAGAATGACACTACCGTTGCTAAATCGAATAATGCCAAAGAGTTAAAAAAGAGTTGAGAATGCACTATTTTTTACGCACCAAAATCGCGAGAGCAATTCACCCTTTGCTCCTTTTTTTATGTGTCACACACATCAGCGCAATTGTCACGGCAATTCTCGGTAGTAGGGCATTTGGGCATTCACTGTCATTAGCAAAACGCATTTGAGCGGCGTTGCGTACAGGACAAATCCTTTTTTAAAACTTGCTTAGCTGTAAAATGAGTTTTTATCGCGTTTGTATCCATTTTTTTTTTCAACGTAGCTCGTTCTCGAGGACATCGCAGCGATTTTCAAATCTCGACGCATATTTCATGGAAACAATTGCAAATTGTATTTGTAGGTCAGTAAAGAAGGCACCAAAAGAGTGTTTTGGGAAGTCGTAAAAAATGTTTTGTGCGCTGACAATGTAAAAAACAAAAAAAAAATCCGAATGAATGGCGTGTAAACAAGGCAATGGGCACCATGAGGAAGGGTTAAAAAATGATTGGCCTGAGTGTTAATGCTTTTTTAGTGGCGGTATTGATGTTCTAGGCATTTCCAACATTGACACAGTTCATGCGAACGATGAACAGACAGACAGACAGACAGCCAGACCGATCGACTGGCGAACCGACCATAGCAATAAAACAATAAATCTATAAAAATTGCTTTGGTTTAGTTTCGGTTTGACGAAACAGGCAATAAATATTGAAAACTGCTAACTTGAAAAAAAAAAACTCGAAGCCGGACAGCAGCTCAAAGGCACGAAAGGATCATAGAAGCAATAGCCGCGGCGGAGAAGCGGGAATAGGCAATTCGAAACGCGCGCGCGCGCTAAAAGCGGTTAATTTGTTTCGAAGCATTTGGTC
Source organism: Rhagoletis zephyria (assembly GCF_001687245.7). Taxonomy (NCBI): domain Eukaryota; kingdom Metazoa; phylum Arthropoda; class Insecta; order Diptera; family Tephritidae; genus Rhagoletis; species Rhagoletis zephyria. The sequence goes on along the minus strand of NW_016172526.1, from coordinate 9,961 downwards.
AATTTTTTCATATGTTGTTGTTTTAGTTTTTTTTAGTGTGACATTTTACGAGTGTAACGCAGCAATTTCCAAATAATAATGACAATAGCGCGTGACTGACATTGAATTGTGGGTGAACCGCTGTGAATTTGTATTTAGAGCGAAAAGGATTGAAAGTGTGTATGTGTGTACATATGTCTGCGTTGCGAGCTATTAACCGTTCCGCGTGTGATGCAGATGTAGACGTTTGGTATATTTTTTTTTTCATATTTAAGTTTTTTTGTTCAAAGACTTTGACTCTGGTTTTTTTACAGCGAACAGCAGGCGATCAAGAAAGAAAACTTCGCGGAATTATATTTTTTGAGTATTTTGAGAAATTTTTTAACAATAAAATTCGTTTGCACATCAATATTTATACAAAGAAAAACTTAATTTTATTGGTTTGACTTGCTTTACAGCGCATATTTTTTTTTTCAATTCATTGCATTTTGAGACACCTTCGATTTAATGTTATTTTTTCGAGCCCTTTAGCGAGGTTTGCCTTTTCGGTTTGACTTTATGCCTTCAAGGTTTGTAGCTTTCCACAATTTTAGCTGTTTCGCTACTCTACTTTGTTGTTTTACAAAATTTATTTTAAATTTGAATAAAATTACCATTAACCCTTTTCGCCGCGGTGACCATCAACGCCGAACGTCTACCGCCATTGGGCCACTAACTTTGCGTGCGCCGCGCGCATATTCATATTTTGAAATTTTTCTTATATTTACATTTTCTTTCAATTTTCTCACCATATGCGCATTGTCTGGCGTCTGTCGTAAATGTCGCAGTAAGTCAAAATTTGGGTTAGATCGCAGCCACCATCATAGCCATCACCACCGCCATACAGTGGGGTAAACGCTAATTTCACTATTCAAAAAGGTCTGCAAACTACAATTCTTGACGAACCCTAAATTTGTTTTGTAATTGAAAAATCTTCTCAAGGGGTTTAAGAATCTATTTTTTTAATTTTTAATTATTTTTAGGTATTCTATTTTTATTGCAAAGTGCAGAGAAAGTAGCAATTTGGAATAAAAGCGATTCTCCTCTTCCTGATAGTGAATGTTACGTAATAAATACGATTGAAAACAACTATAGCGTTCCCCTTAAGCAAACGAAATTACAAAAAAAAATGTTTAATGTAAAAAACAAAAAAATTCACAAAACTATTTTTTTTTTTTAATTTAAAAGTTTTTTTACGTATGCCAACTAAATTTTAGTATAATAAAATGCAAATATCAAGTGTCTCAGAATTCACGTTGATTTTTAATATTTTCTTTTGCTTTTCTTTGACATACGTAAAATGTCCTAGAATTTCCAATTCGCGTTTGCACCACTGTGCGCCGCTGCCACCGCTTAGTGCGCATTTCCAATCATCAAGCGAGCTCCTTTGATCTTACAGCGGTTTTATACATTTCAATTATGGAATTATGACAGTTGGTCGGCCTGCATTGGGCGCTACTTTTTTGTCAGCGATTAGGCGCATATTTAAATATAATAACCGCTGCTGCTTTCATCAAAATCATAAGCCAAATCAATGTGGAAAATCGTTAACGCGCATTTCAATCTGTTGTCTACACGTATTTATGTACCTATCACCGTTAAATCTTCAAATTTCATTCACGATGATCGCAGCTGATCTAAGCTGGATTTCTTTTCTTTGCCACCGCTACGATTATTGGCTAACAATTGGTCATGCACTTGCTGCGCTGCACATTTTTATTGTGCCCTATGTGTAAGTGCGCCTTAATCAGGCTTTCCCTTGTCTTATCAGTTACCTGATCTCCCTCGTACTCGATTAGTTCCGTGCATTTTTCCCTCGATTAATTGAGGTGAATGGCAAGCGTTCGTGTACTTCGTAAACCGCTTCAATCGACGATCGTCACCGTGTTTAGCGTGGGTCACAGCCGCTTGTTGGCGATCATTTGGTAGCCCACATATGTTGCCGCTGAATGATGAGTGATCATAGTGGTAGTGGTAATGGTGGTGGTTACATACGTTTTCAAGTGCCCAATTTATATGCTAATGGAGTCACAGAGTTTTTGATTTCTAATTGATTTCGCCTCAGTATGCAGTAAATGAAGTCATCATCCACGCTGATCTGACTTCTTATGAGGCTTAACGAATTGGCTAAGCGATGATTCGGGGCAACTTGGTGGTCAACAGCTGGATGTATAGTCATAAAAGTTGATTATTTACATATGTATAAATGAAATCTGGGTTTATGCTACATACATAGATATAAAATGCAAAGTAAAGGGTAATAGGTGCCTTGAAGTGATGGCGCTGAACACGGAAATAATTTGTATTTGGCTTGAAAGAAATTTGTGGATAGATAGATGGATATGATATAGAGGTTAACACCGCGATCAAGAAGTCTGTTTTGCCTTCAACCATTTGCAGCACCTCATCCATATCCATAGATAACCGAAATTTTAACAGGTCTACAGTATTCAGCGATTGTATGAATTCAACACTTGGCCAGAGTTGATGTAGATACCTCATCAGTATTCTTGCCAGCGCCTCGCACTCACGTAACAGGTGTAACGAAGCACAGAAGCGATATAGGTCATTCGAGGTTGCAGGTGCTTCTTAGTCTACAGTGACCTATCAGAAGAAATGGTAATATAAATACTTAGCCTTTCCTTGCGGGAGGTTTATAAAAGCCAAGTGCCTTCCGGTAAGAATTTAGCCTTGCATAGACTTAAAGTGTTACGTCAGTTCTGTTCTCTGAGCTTGTTCCTCTCCTTCGTAAATTACTCCTTGAATGTGCTAGGTCCGATCTCGTGGAAGGGGCGAGGCCCTATGAGAGACGAGTCAGCCGCCGTTCTCGCTAGACGGCCCTCTTCCTCATTACCCCCAACTCCTATGTGTCCTGGTACCCAATTTATTTGTACGGTGTTGTGCTCTACCGTGCGTTAAGCTTGCCGATGCACTCAAGGACCAAAGACAACTTGACGTACAATGTTAACGGAGCCTTCAGTGCCTCCTGGCTATCACACAGTCTTAGGATTTTCTCACTATGATAGATCACCGCCTGAAATATCCTCGGATATGATCTCATGGGCATCAAGAGCTCCAGCCTTGGATACAATTGCATTGAACCTGTATATGTCCCTCCATAAAGGAGGTACCACAAGTTGTTTTACTGTAAAGCTCTACCTTGAATTTTCTCTGAAACAGTTCTAACAAAGCTAATGGAATCTGGGAGCCTTGCTTGTCCCCGTTCCTCGATGGTAAGATTTTGCCTCTGTTAATGCCTTCTCTTTTGAAGTTTATAAAGAGTACGATTTTCTGCCGGTTCTATGGTAATATGCAGCGATTCAAGCTTGAGACTTTGAAGCTTTGTTAAGGGATTGCCTTACCATGGATAAGGTGGTACAACTATTAGAACTACAGCTAAAAGTATTACTGCAAAAATTTTGAACACAAATAGTGCCCTCGTGACTTTGGAAGTGATCGCATCAACATGTGTCTTCCACAGAAGTTTGGAACACAAAATTAAACCTAGGTGCTTAACTTCAGTGGCGTCGTTGACAGCAAGCTCGTTCGAAGTAAGAGTTCACATATCTGGTAGTGTTCTTTTCCTAGAAAACGGGACAGTAACTGTACGGGAATGGTTGATGTTCACACCCGATCTCATACACCAACCTCTTGCTAAGTTTAGTCCCTTTTGAGCTAGGTCACGGAGAGTACGCACGAACTTTTCCTTAGCGATAATCACTATGTCATCTACATAACCCTGCGAATGGATGCCATTATCAGCGATAGTCTAAAGGAATTCGTGCACAACTAAACGAAATTTGTGGGTACAATGTTGTTATATGAAATCAGTCGATACTGTTACCAACAGGAAGCTCAATATAGCATTAAAAGTCATTTTCCTTGTTTTCTGCAATTTTAACTGGGTCATAGAGCATCTACTCCGCCGGCGTGCCATCTGTTCGCTTCCTTAATCTTTCAGCTGAGCCAGAGTTGCTTCGCCTCTCGTTCGACGGGTTTTTCCACCGATTAGCGGATTTTATTCCAAGGTCTTCTTCGCAATACTGCCGTCTTCTTTGCGGAAAGCATGGCCTATCCACTTCCATTTCGGTCTCCGAACCCAGATGTCTTTTCTGAGCAACTCCTCATTTGAAATTGTTTTAGACCAACAAATTTTGATTATCTTTATAAGGAGGCTGTTTGCGAAAACTACCTTTGTGAGGAATTACGTTTGGGGCCAACGGCTTCCATAATTCGCAGGCCATTCAGTGCTGTTCTCTTTTCGTGCAGGATCGGCCTGGGTATTTATGGAATTGCTTTCGTCAACTTTCCGAAAATGTTGGCGGATTCGAAAGTAAGGGCTTTGTGGAATGTAGAATCGCCTATCCACTTTGGCAGTGCTATTTCTCTTTGATAAGTTGTGAACACAATGCTAAATAAAGTGAGTGTATTAATGTCTTTTGTGGCCGTAAGGTTTTCAATCTTTAGGATCATGGAACTCAAAACTTCATCAAAAATGTGTTTCCATAGCAAAGCAAAACAGAGATCTGTGAAGCGATCTGGGTCTTGGCTTTTTAAATTTATTAAGCAGGGATCACCCAATTTGCACAGCTACAGAGTTCGGTTTTTTTTTATTGCGCTGAACTCATTCTCGACACAAATTTATAGACAACACCACTCTGTGACTGCCAAAATGTACAAACCTGTACAAATTTACAAATAATGTCATCCCTGCTTTAGTCCTTAAATACGTTAAGTTCGTACGTTACATTAGATATTGCGTAATTAATAGACTACGATCTTTAGATCACCTTAGGGAAGAACTATGAGAGGCTGGTCGTCTAAAGGTCTCCAATGGTCCATTATCACTGATTTTCTTATTTTAATTACTGCTTTAGAAGCTAAGGACGAAACCAATTAAATTTTCCAACAAAACTATGCGTAGAATTTCAAGTGCGGTTACACCATGCTTGCATTTACTACACCTGCTATCGCCTATGTGGACTCTATCGACTTCAACGGAAACCAAATTTTTGCAGCATTGCAGAGCGAGTAAGTGAAACATATTCATATTCATTCACACCTTCGCACACACACACGTCCATGCCATAAATTAAAACATTTTTTGGACGTTTTGCATTGCTGTTGCCACTGCGATTACAACTGTTGTTGTCGTTGTTATGTCTAGTGTTGTTGGGCGCCTACGGAGCGGAGTTGAATTTTTATAATTCCGCTATTAACACTGCTTGCGAAACTACGGTATGAACTCGCCTATGCCTTGTTCTTGTTGTTTTTGCTGATTTACCGATTAATACATGCATATGATAATTATTATGTCTGCGCCGACGGCAACAGCGGCAACATCACCAATGGCTGCAAAGTAAGCTGGGGTTGGAGCAAAGGCAGTCGCAGCGGCAGTAGCAGCTGCAGAAGCTGTTGTGGCCACGTTCATTTCCATGTGGCCACGAACTGTACACGCATCCTTGTAATTATGTATTTGCACATTCCCACGCACTCGCTGTCGGATGGGTCGAATGGCTTGCAACATGCTGCTGCTGCGTGTTTACTTGCTTGTCTGCTAGTCAGCTACTTTCAGTCGCCCCTTTGGTGGCTTATGAATTTTTGATTTATGCTTTATGCCCTGGCAACAAAAATTTCAGCGTGAAAATTCCGTTACATGCAAATTTTTGCACTTGCCAATGGATGGAAGGGGGGGGGGGGCGCATGCAGTAATGAAACAGCCAATATATTATCAGTGCATTAATTTAAATGCAATTGGGGATCCGCATGTAACTCATATATGTATACTATGTACCTATGCCATTGACGTGGTGGAAGTTTATTCCATAAAATTGGAGGAGGATGTTTTGCAGAGAGTAAGGAGCTTCCTCTGCTCACCTCGTATCTACCATGGTTGGTATAAAAATACCACTGAATTATTAAATTACTAGCAAACGCCTGACTTGCTTCGCGACGCCTTATAAGAACTTTTGCGTTGATCAATACAAAAATAGTGTTGCTATGTAAAAACGGTTTGTAATGTAAAACTCATTAGTTTAGGTTGAAAGGACTGAAGAGCAGAACCTTGCTTTTTTAGTACTAATGTCCTTCGATATTATGAGCTCTTATTTCCACCTGTCAGATATCTGCAAGTATTCCAAGGTTTGTCGAGAGTACGGAATCTTCTTACGTCCCAGGTCACTCTCTATATACCAATAAAAGCCCCATGAAAATCCATTAAGTAGTTCCGAAGATTAGTGAGTTCAAACAGACAAACAATCTATAGTTTTATTATAGTATAGAAAATAGAAGATGTGAGCAAAAAAGTTGATTAAAAATTGGGCAAAAAAAATATGTACCGTGACCACAGTGATCGTATGTACATGAAAAATCTAAACTTAAGGCGCTGTACCGCCTAAGAGATTTTGATCGAGCTCAATAAAGCAGGCTAGCCAAGTCCTCCTCGATGTGAACTTTGCAAAGAGGAGGTGGCCCTCCTCTTCCTCTACTAAAACCAGCGGATACCATGTCAAATCAATTGCCTTCTCGGTCCAAAATAGTAAATGCTAGCAAGGGTGATTTTGCATCAGATTTTGAGCTTTATGCCGGTTCCCAAATACTTATACGAAGTTCTCTACTTTTTTTTTTTAATTATAACTGTCAGTGACATGGATGCCGAGGCGCGAATGTGCTGAATGATTGATTCGCTTTGCTTCTATATCTAACTTGCGTTTTTTGCCATCAATTGTACGATATTGTAACACATTTCTCCTGCGCGGTTCAGTTCTGCACCTCTTATTATCTTCTACAACATCAGATTAAAGAAATCGCGTGGACTCCTTCAACGCTGGTCATCTTGCCGTGGCGAAGGGGCTTTAATAACGATATAAGGATTCCCAAATGGAGCTCCCAGATCGTGATGAACTAAGAGGAAAGTTTCATATCCTTTGCAATCGGGAGGGAAACTAACAAACCAAACTGGTATGTAACAAACTTCCCGGTTGGAAAACATGTAGAGGTAGCTCCACTAGGAAAACCCCCCTGCCCGATGGCTAAATGGCCAATGGGTGTATAGCCGGTCCCGAACGATTCTCTCCTATGCCAGAGCATTGTCTGAGGTATACCGGCTCTACGTACGAGTGACGAACCCCCTCTGTGCATACTCATGGGACCAAAATATGAATGACAACAACAACAAACAAATACCAACAGAAGCTAGCCTGATGACGAACACTGGACAAATGACTTTAGCGTTTCCTTATCAGAACCCGGGCTCCGTCGTTACGTTACTACCAACCACAGTAAACCGGAAGCATAAGCAGCACAGCAAACTGTATCTGATGTCAAACCAGGCACACCTATCAGCCAAGACCTGTCGTCTTCTTCCAAAACTGCCGGCAGTACCAACCACAGTACAACGATAGCGGGGGCAGAGAGGAAGAGGAAGCTTAAAAAGTCCCTGCACAAAATCAGGAAAAGCTGCTACCAGTCTACATGTTGGACAAAATATCTAGCAATTCGGCTCCAAGCGGCTCCTATGAGTTGAAGAGGGCTGAATACTACCAAAAGTTGTTTGAGGAATATAAGAGCTCCTTGAAAGAGAAGCAATCGGCAAACCCGAATACACCTGATATAATGCAAAAGGGAGAATCTCAAAAGAAATATCGTTCTACCAACGACAGCACTACCGGCAAAGAGAGCAAGAAGCCTAATCAGGCTACTCCATCGGACCCCAACCCGCTGCAATGCCATTTTAGTGATGTTGCCCAAGACAGTCTGTTGATGGTCATAGTCGACGAAAACTCAAAGACGCCGGCATCTATGCAGAAGCACTGGGACGCTAAGCTATCGAGTCTCGTTATGGACTGCGTCCTCGATAACATGGCCGGAGTTTGATTCCACTGGATCCTTTCGAGGATACAGGGCTATCAGATACGCGGATCAGGCTTCTTTGGAATTCTTAGCTAGGTGTGACGCTCAAATAAGCGGAGCATCCTTTGGCTTTAAACTAAGGCTTATTCCAGCTAAGGATATCCCTCAGAGGCCACGTGCGCGTATCTGGTTGTCCCCGATAGAAGAAATAGGCGAAAAACTCCTGAGGTACCTAAAGTTCACGAACAAATACGTACCGTGTATAACAGACTGGCAGTTTATAAAAGTTGGGCAACCAAATAAAACCAGCAGTTCTCTTTTCTTGGCCATTTGCAAAAAATCCATTGAGACGCCATCAAAGGCGGACAACAAAGTTCGCTTTGTAATCCGCATGGCTAAGAAGAAAATCTTTGAAGGTGACAAGGCTTGATGATCTTGATGATCTAGGAGCCGTGGTTCAGAATTGATCAGATCTACGGACTTAACAGCAGCACACATAATCCAGGTGTATTGTCTTGAATCATAGAACTTAAAAACGTTTGCAGTAGTTTTCAGCTTAAACTTCGTTCTTTTGTTAGTTTTTGCCACAAAGTTTCAAACTTTATTCCACAGCTGAAAAATATTCAAGAGTTGGCGCAGAATCAGAAAGGCAATAGCTTGACCTGCTTGCGCAAAGTAATGTGTAATGTTTTTTAGTTCCGTGGAAGAAAAGCTCGGACATTTTTAGACCGATGAACGGGGAGACAAGGTCTAAATTTTTAGATTTTCAATGCTTTGGGCAACTTCATTAACGTTCCGAAGATGAATAGGAACGACTAGAGCGAACGCAAAGGAGCAAATGCTAATATGAAGACGAAAACATATGTTAAGACAGAATGAAGACAAAAAGTGGCAGAATTTCGGCCGTAACTAACTGGTACTCCTTGTACTAATAACAGCAAATTTTAAATATCCATTTAACACATTCACTTTTACTTTTTCACCTAATTAATTACTATACAAATCAACCGTCTAATAGTCTTTCCTGCTACTTTCTAATGGCCACACTAATCGTGTGATTTTTCATTTTAATGCAATTGACTAACTGTTGGATACAATTTTTGCCATTTACTGCCACTTTCAAGCTTTTGGCCATGAACAACACATGAGACATCAGCAGTGTAAACCGAAAACGTTACCGAAAATGGCAATACCAAGTAGATTTTCGGTTTGCTTGTTCCTTTAAAAGCAATTTTCACAAAGAGCAACAAAACATTGACTAGCGGTTGCACTGGCCGCAGATGGACGCAATTGATGCAACCACGAGAACAAATGCAAAACTACTCAACTCGAACTCAGAGATACATGTATATAGTATATACATCGTATACATATGTGAACAGCAGATGCAGAAGTGTGATAGTTGTTGCCTGCGGCAGAAGTAAGTAGCAACTTGCCTTCATTAAAGCCACAAATTTTGCCTCAAAGTGTTGTCATGTCGGCTTACACGGACAGCCTTCAAATGGCAAACAAAAGAGGAGAACAAGCACAAGGACTTCTACGTACATACATACATACATAGGAGTATGTATGAAAACTTGAGCTCACAAACACACACCGAACTGCACAGCAGCCTCATTTTCATTGCCTTTTTAGCAGGAAAATGCATTTCCCACGAAGTTTTCTCAGTCTGGCCAAAATTGCATTCGATTGCATTAAGAATGCTGGGAGCGTAAAGTGCTTTCGGCAGGCGCACAAGCACAACCGTGCACGATAAAAGGTTTGTAAATGTGTATGTTGGGCGTGTGTTTGCTTGGGCGTTTATTTGCCTAAATGACACAGTGCGTAAGTTTGCGCAATTTTCCGGTGTTCGGTGCTCGGTGCTCGGTGCTTGGTGCTTGGTGCTTGGTGCTTGGTGCTCGTCTAACCCCTTCAGGTTAAACTTGAAGGCGAACCGAAATTGTGGCATGCGGCACGTCTAATGTGGCCGAACAGTGTTGCCACTTCTCTAGCTTGTGTGCAATGTGCAAGCAAATGTATAAAGTGCCTGCATGTGTGTTTGTATGTGTGGTGAGTGTACTAAGTGCAGCAAATCGTTTAAATTTCTACCGAG
>NW_016172525.1:0-12982 GCF_001687245.7 Rhagoletis zephyria | reverse complement strand
TGTTTGTTTGTTGTTTTTGGTTGGGTTTTGCTTGTAATTCTTACCACATACTACAACTTCGAGCCCGACATCCAAGTCTAATAAAGCTGGGGTAATTTGAACACAATTACTTCATTTCTTTAAGCGGCAGCAATCAAATACATGTATACTAGGGATGCAAAAAAAAATGTGGAAAATTGTGATCCCGGGATTTCGGGATATTTTTTAAGTAATCCTTGGAACCCGGGTTTCATCCCGGCATTCACATAGAGACATGACTTTTATGAATATGAGTAAATTCAATAACTGAAAGCAGTTTAACATGCCATGAAGTAAAACTATTAAAAATTTACGATAAACTGATTGTAAAACTCCCATATTTATTAATACAGACAAATCTTAAAGTTATATTTTTTTTAAATTAAAAACAAAAACGCATACACTGGCGATCAAAAGTGAGTGCATGGTGTTTTTTGTCAAATATTTGCAATATTTTTCAAGTTAAAATTTGTTTGTTATTTTTTTTTTATAAAAATATAGTTTTTGCTTTAATCATAACCACATAGGGTAAACTTTAAACTTCATACAGAATTTAGAAAAATAAAAATTCTTATCTAAATTTTTAACTTTTTGATCTGAATTTTTAGAAAAATTTTGGGTATGCAGGTACAAAGTAAAGAAATTTAAAAATTAATACATAAATTAATAATTTTTGTTTTTACTAAAATTACAATTATATCTGAAAGTATTAGTCCTATATAATTTGGTATCAAATTGTTTTTGTAGAGCATTAACTTTACGATCGAAGTAAGCTAAGAATATTTTTTTGAACACATTTAACTTTAATGGACTTGGGCGAGCCTAAGATAAGATCTTTCGCACAGATTTTTTGCAGAGCATAATGAACCATATTTTTGCTATTAGAAATAGAAGCATGCTACAGCACATCCAAAAATTTTTCTAAAACTTCAGATACAAAATTTCAAAATTTAAATAAAATGGTAATGATTAATAATAAAAATTAAACAAAAAATACAAAAACATGTTTATTCTACTCCATAAAGAAATTGCGATTTTTTTTGAGTCTTCTAATCTTTACCTGAAGTTATTATATACAAAAAACTTCCTGATGAAAAACATCTTTCGACCTCAACACTTTTAGGCTGAACTATGAGAAGTTAGTCATAAGCCATTTGATGATAATGACCCCTATCTCGGCCATTAAAAAATATTTAAACTTCTTTTACCAGCACGTCGGATAAATTATAAGTTCTTCGATTTGAGAAAGTTGGAATAGATTGATTTAAAAAATTATGTAACTTTCCCTTAAAACTTTCTGTTTCGTTTACATTAGCGACGCTCTCAGTACATTCATTTAAATCTTCTTCAAAAAAGGCTCAGGCTGCAATTTCAAAAGTACAGTTTCAAGCTTTTTGTTAATTGTAGTCAAAACGGCATTTTACTCAAACCATAATTCAAATTCTTAAACAAGTTCTTACTATCAATTCGATATTTAAAATTTTTCGGGCAAATCCCGAGATTTTCGGGACGTCATAAACCACGGGATTCCGGGATTGTCATCCCTAATGTATACATATGTATGTATGTGGATGAGTACAACAACAACACAAGCTACTATTGTAAATAACACTTACAATAAAGTGCATTTGTTATTTTTAGCCATATTTAACTTTTAATTTTCACGTATGTAAGTAAAGCATTAACCCAATACAAATGGCATGTGATCTTGAGGGTTGTGTGACATCAACAAAGTGATGTTACGGATATGGGAAATTTATAAAGGTAAACAATTTGAAGAAACCTTATACATACATATTTAATTACATACATGCATATATACATACATACATACAAATATACGTATGCATGTATTTAACATCAACTTTTTTAATGTTGACAAATTGAAAAACTTTTAATGAATAAATAAACAATTTGGAAAATTTAATGCATGACAGGGAATAATGTGGAATAAGATCTAAAAAGGGAAATCTTTTCAAGGTAGCAATCGGCGTATGGGTTGAATACCAGTAAATGCGTAGATAATTTATTTAGTTTTCTTTTAATTTATTTTCTACACATTTTTCATTCTAATATATTTTGAATTTAATTTTTTTAAATTAAATTAAATGTTAAATTTTTATTNATAATAATAATAATGATAATAATAATAAGAATAAAAAAACGGCAACTGTTAAGAAAAAAGCTTTTTCTATATTTTTTGAGATGTTGCTTTGACCAGCGCTTGAACCCAGGTGCTGATGAGGGAAAGCGCGCACTGCTTACCACTACACCACAGTGGCCGACAGAATTTTTATTTAGTTTTATTTAATTTAATTTACATTAATTTATTTAAGCTTAATTTAATTTAATTTTTATTTATAATATTATGTTTTTTTTTAACTTTTAGTTTAGTAAATTCAGTTTTTTTAATTTAGTTTCATTTTATTTTAGTATACATTGTATTTTGGTTTGTTTAATTTTGACATAATTTCAATTCCATTTTTAATTTTGTTTTATTGTATTAAAATTTTTTATTTTACTTATTTTTTATATTTTTACAATTTCATTTAATTTAACTTAACTTTAATTTAAATTTATTGTATATTATTTTTATTTATTTTCGTTTTATATAAATAAATTTAATATGATTTTTATTCTATTCCGTTTAATTAAATTTTTTCTTGTTATATTCTGCTTCATTTTATTGTTTATTTTTATTTTATTTTGTTTGAATTTCCTTATTTTTCTAAACGAAATTTAACTTAATTTAATTATATTATATTACATTATGTTATATTATGTTATATTATATTTAATTTTAATTTTATTATTTTATTCTACTTTTTTTGTAGTATATTGTTATTATTTTATTTTATACGAGTATTTTATTTTATATTTTATTATTTCTTACTTTATTCTACTTTATTTTATCGTTATCTTATTTTGTTTTTGTTTTGATTCATATTCTGTTTTATTTCAGTTTATTTTATTATATTTAATTTAATACTGATGTAATTGAATTAAATTAAATTCAATATTTAACTATTTTAAATTTCCGCACGGCTATTACTATAAGAATACATCTTATACGAACTCACACACAAAAGCCAGACCTAAATGCATTGTTCACTGCTTTGCCTTTTCCAGTGGAATCCATTATGTGGTCTCCTATATTTTCTGGTGTTTTATTCTTTCCCAAAGACACGAAGCGAATGTAATTTTTATCCAGATCGAATTGCGGGAAATGGCATAAAATATATTCGAAGTCTTCAAAAGTGCTATCTCCACCCGTTTGGCGTCTCAGGTACGACCTGAAGCAGCCGTGGCCTGTATGCACCTGATTCAAGTGGATGTTCACTTTGCGGTGGTGTCGTTATATAAATTTTTCAATTTGGAATCAGTCGTTGTGTCCAGCGTCCGTTGTAGGACTCGTCGCATTTCTTATGCCACATATCTAGCGTGTGTTTAAAGGTAAATTTTTGTACATATTTAGCTGGAAGCGCCGGAAGTTCTATCGGGTGTAATCCAGACAATACTCGTCCAGGTTCTCGGATACTATACTACATACGTAAGTATGTATATATACGAAGCAAACCCTTAGTCTCTGACTTCTTTATCGCAGCAATGGTGGATTTTCACTTACGAAAGCCGAAGCTCTGGGGTGACAAACCAACAGATGCTTTGATGGCATTTTTAACGGAATCGGGAGTAATTTGTTCGAGGATGTTCTCCACTGCGTGGAGCATGAAAATAAGACGATACTTAGTTGCTCGGATCGTTTGGCTATTTTGAGGGCTTTGGGATAAGATTTTGGCGAATTTGATATGGGCCTATTGACATGTGTATGTAGGTATACCCATATGTATACACTTGTACGTAAATGTAAATAAGTATGAAGTAAAGATTAGTAATTCTCATCAAAGTAGTTCGGCCATGTCAAAAGTCATTTGCTTCCACACATTTAGAACAGTTTAAGTGCCAATAATTACCTCTTGGCGTATTTATTATGTATACAAGTACATACATCCATAAGCGGTTGAAGACCAGCTCAGCGTGTGGCGTGCGGCTTGTGTAGCAGGTGGTATGTGGTATGCAGAACAAAGGCGAACTATTTGTTAAGTACTTAAGTACGCGTAAATATCAATTTGTTCTTAACATAATTGGCGTGTTAGCCTTAACAGCAAAAATGGTAATTTTCTTAAATGATACAAATCGTGTGTGTGTTTTCCAAAATTACTATTAAATGGGTGGCAAAATTATAGGCAATGACATCTTTTGTTGGTTGGTTTGGAAGAAAACGTGAGGAATATGAAAATAAGTACTTGAAAAACGATGTAATACATATGCAGACACGAACATGAAGATTAGTTTAATTCTTAAGAGGCCATTGTCGGTTTGAATAATTATATACATCTAATATTCAGGGAATGTTTCAGAAAATGGCTTCAATTATTTTCTTAGCGACTGCAATGTATCAGAGTTCGGTGAAGTTGTCAAGAGTTGTGATCGAAAGTGTCAACCAGTTTCCACGGATCAAATTAGGAGGAATGTCGGATAAGGCATCTGAAGGTGGAGTTTGTGGGATGATGCCACTTTCCGCGTGCCAAATATATATACATACCGTATTTTGAAATCGGTTCTGGAAAAGCATGCCATCGATACGCGCGAGTTCCCTTCGGAAAATGAAATCCTTGGCTGCATTTGAAGGCGTAGTAGTAGCGTAGTAGTAGTGTAGTGGTTGTGTACCAGGTCAGACCACGATGATAAACGGAAATGCCCCTAAAGTGCCGAGGAAAAGAAAGAACAAGTAGAGAGCTGCAGGATAACCAAGTCACTGGGCAAAGAAGCGGAGCGGATACAATAGGAGACGATATGATAAGCCCATTAACCTCCCTAGGAAAAAACCTAGAATTCCAACAGGTATCTTAACAGATCAATGCAGATTAAGAAGTGTCACCAAAACAAATTTCTGGGCAACTGAATCACATGTACTCGATGCCACCGAAGAACCTACCTGGATTTCCTAAGAAAGCTAGGACCGACCGTGGTGCTGCAAAGAGCAAGAGGGCACAATAGATCTCCTGGTCGCGGTGCACTCCTCAACCGAATATCTAGTGTTCCTATGTCTGTTTATATTACCCGATTAAGGGGTTTTAAAAAAATGAAAGTTGGACTAATAGTCCTTTAGGCCTTCGGATGCACGCTATTATATACTTACCGGATCTTGGGGCGCAATTTAGCACTCAGTACACGGCCATTTTATTATTTTTGTACTAGACTTCTGAAGCAAAGCTGTAAATCCATACATGGAGATTTGTGTTCTCTGACAGTGTTAGTCCCCTATTCCAGTTAGGTCCTTGTAACTGGCCCTCAACTTCGTCTTCAGTGTCACGATGTGGTTGAAACTGAGCATTAACTTACGCTTCCAGCGATTTCACAACGTTCTGAGTCCAAGTCCCGTTTTTCCTACTGCTGAATGCTTGGAAAATCGAACGGACTCACGAAAGCTACTCTTCGATCCTTGTACTCATTTCGCATAATCAGTGAGTTTCGCTAGTATGAATAATTCTTTAAGCCGCCCTTAAAACTTAGTTCAGAGAGAATACATATGTTGTCATTTTTTTGAACTCTCCTGCTTCTTAAAAATTGTTGCCACTGCTTGCGCGTTGTGCCAAAAATTCATTTTGATAATGAACATTGTGTGCTAAGCTTTTGTTTGTTGTCTAAAAGCTCATTATCTACTAAGTTATGGATAACAACACTCAATTTTAGCTTTAAAAGCCAGCTAACATAGCGCTAAGATAGCCTATAAGAATAAGCTAAACCATAGCAACAACAAGTGATAACTTAATAGACGTTGCGATTTAAGTGGCAGCCTGCAACAATAAAATCGCATTAAGAACTGTTTTGCAGCAGTTTACTATGTGTTTATATTTGTATTACATACATTGCTGCCGTCTGCCGCTTGAACGAACATTTTATGGGCATTGTTTGAGGCGAAATTCGAATCGTGGGAGCAGCTGTAGCAGTGACAACAAACGCACTAAGCCACAGCATGCCAAAAAACAACAACAACAGCAGCAACAATAGTCAACACCTGCGCAACCGCAACAAGTGTCTTACCGCATAATTCCCTTTCAGCTACTTATGTATGTATGTTTTGTATGTATGTATGTTGTGTGTACGAGCATTTTGAAGCTTGGCTTTTTCGCTGTCTCAGCTTTAGCTTTTTATTTCAAACAACGAGCGCCTTTGTTGGCGTAACTCATAAAAAACCGCGTTACCAAAGTGTTCCCAATACCAGTTTCGGTTAAGAGTTCGCGCTGTGCAGTTCGTTCGATCGTTTGTCTCCGGCTTAGACATTGGTTAATTCGGTTTCCTGCTCCGGTATGCGGTCCTAAGTAATCTCAGATTTCTAGTCAGCTTGTGTAGTGCAAAAATTCGAAAATTTAAACAAAAACAGTAAAACACAAAAATTGTACAAACAAAAAAATCTTAAAAGCTTATAAGAAAAAAAAAATAAAAAAAAAAAAAATGTACGAAAACGCGTAGTTAAGGAAGAAACAAGTTATGAGCGCCCGTAAAAAGATTTTGTAACTTTTGACTCCGCATTTTCGGCACATTTTCTTGTTGTTTGTTTTTATTTTGTGAATATGAGTGTTAGCTAACTTTTTTTTTGTTTTTGTTTTTTATTTGAGCGGTTTACACTTTGATTAACCAAATTTATTTTTGGCGTTGCCCAAATTTGCTCTTACATGTGTATGTTTGTTGATCTTTTCCGTGCGGCTTTGAATTGCGGTCATAGTTAATATACATATGTATGATTTTTCGCAACAAAAGTACATACTACCAAAAACAGTGTAACGTAAATACCCACACTTGAAAATTGAGAAAAAAAGTGTGAAAAACTTTGTTGATCTTTTGAGATCCATTATTGTGAGTTCCTCGGCAAAGCAGCAGAAGCGATAAGTTTTGGAACGACGGAAGCTGCATTTAAAAGCTAAGAAGGAAACGTAAGACATACATATCGCTACCCAAAGGTGAAAACGTGCCAGGTCCAGTTTTTTACAAAATTTTGTTTTTGATGCAGAATGACGGATAATGCGAAACTAGATCTATTTTTCGTCTCCTGAACTACTTCAAAAAAATGGACTTGCACCTTTTCACCTTTTATATATATTTGATTTGCATGAGGGTAAGGGAATTAATTGAAAAAGTAGGCCAATGTATAGATTATGTAAGTAAATGTCCTCTGAATACCCTGCCAGCCATGTTTTAGAGTTTTCTGAATAGTAGCGAAACCTTAAAGAATTCGTGAATTTTTAAACTCCTATTCTTTTTCTAAATTTCAAAAGAAAAGTGGTAAACCAACGATTTCTCTTTAAGAAATCGTATAGAATTTTCTTTACGAGTTTTTGGCAACCACATAATATGATATTGTTTGAAGATTACTAAGATATCGTTACAGAATTCGGCTTAAACTACCGATTTCGGAAACTATGGTTTGAAAGGTACATCAAGTCTGAACGAAAAAAGTTCATTCATTAAAGGTATGGGAAATCATTGCAAACAGTCGAGTTCTCCACAACGTGTACTATAAAAATAGGTCTCATCCAACCTAGTGCACTATGGGTAATTTTCCATTTTTTGCGGCAAAAATTAATTATGACCAAATAAGTAGATTATTTTGGTAAATATACGATTTTCAACATTTTTATAAAAAAATATCTTAACGATGGGCGTCTCAATTTGTGATTTTCTTGAAAAAGTTTGAATGCACTTTTTTTAAATATTTGTTTTAAAGAAAAAAATGCCACTTAGTTACAAAAACTATTTTTGAAAAATATTGCCAAAATACATAATTTCAATTGGAAACCTGAAATACGGCCACCACTTAAAAAACCTTTTCATATTTTTAAAAAAATTATAGTTAAAGGGCAAAAAAAACTATTTTGAAAAAATATGAGTTATAGATCTTATAAACACTTATCTTTTTCTTAATTTTCTATATTTTTGTTAATTTTTTAACAAAAAATTTATCAAAGGTGCAAAAAATTTTACCAAAAAGTATTATATATAGATCTTACAAGAACTTACCTTTTTCATTATTTTCTATATTTTTGGATAATTACTAACTATAATATGATGGTTCGAATTTCAGGTTTTAGAAAAAAAAATTAATCGTTATCCTAGAAATATTTAATTTTCTTTCCAAAAATAATAAAATAATACCAGTTATGTCAGAAGTATGTATGTATTTTTAAAAATTTATTTCAAAAAAATAGATCTTGAAACAGCTTACTTTTTTCTTTTATTCTATATTTTTGTTAATTTTTTCGATAATTATTGACGTTAATAGGGTTGTTCGAATTTCTTTTCTTAGAAATAAAAAAAAATAATGGTTATGTATGCCGGGAGTATTTTCCTCTCTAAAAAATATCAGTTATGTTAGAAAAATATTTTTTCTCTCAAAGAAAACGCCAGTAAAAGATCTTTAAAGTATTTACTTCCCGTTTTCTTAACTTCTTTCTTGGTTATGTCAAGAGTATTTATTATTTTCTCCAAAAATTGGAAAAAATACCAGTAATAGATTTTTAAAGTACTTACTTTATTCTTAATTTTNCTTGGTTATGTCAAGAGTATTTATTATTTTCTCCAAAAATTGGAAAAAATACCAGTAATAGATTTTTAAAGTACTTACTTTATTCTTAATTTTTTATTTATTTTTTTAATTTTAGTGGTTTTGTCAGAAGTATATGTTTTTCTCCCCAAAAAGTATTTCAATAAAATATAAGTAATACGTCTTAAAAGTACCTTTCGCTTAATTTTATATATTTTTATGAAGTTTGTAGACAATTTTTAACTTAAAAATTTACAATACTTTTGCAAAGTTTTTCGATAATTAATAACTTAAATATGGGGTTTTGAAAATATCTAAACAATTACGACTTTTTGGTAAAACATGGCCATTTAACACTGGACTAGGGCTAGACAAAGAATCGCAAGCACTAAACTAAGTAAATTGCACCGAATGATTTGCATTCGCATAATAGGAGCGATGAAGACCCGCCTTGTTATGCACTCTTTCCTATTTTAATAGAAAAGTTGGCGACTACCGTAGCCTTGAGAATCCTAAACAATTCTGATCTGAAAATCAGAAATATGACGGGTCACATGAAGGTCCTAATGAAACTCATTAATGACCCCACATTGCAATGTAATACTTACATATCTAGAAATCTCTAGGAAATTTGAGGTACACATTGCATACATATTACAGATCAAGCTCTCTGGAATGCAGGGAACCCATACAGCAAAACCGAATGGGAAGGTTTGGTACACAGTTGGATCTAAACTTGAAAATGGTTAAACTGGGGCGGGCATATTTGGGGGCGAATATCAAAAAATCGTTATCGTGAGAACTACCCAAACATATTTTAAGCGGAGATTCGTGCAATAGCAATTTGCGGCATAGAATGCTTTAGAAGAGGCACATCGTCGAAATATGTCTGCATTATGTCGGACAGTAAGGTAGCCGTAGTGGCACTGCAGCTCCACAAATTAAATTCCCAGCTAAACAATAAATGTTTGCCTCAATGTCCTAAATGTTCTCGGAGCCAAGACAACAGTTTTTTTTTTTTTGGAAGGCTGACTGTCTAGCGAATGTCCAGGGTAGAGAAAAGCCAAACGATTTATCTGTCATTCAAACGAAGCTTCAAAGAAACTACTTAGTTAAGGCACGGAGAACCTCAAAACCTCCGCTGGGTACTATACGGGACGCTGTATCCTTCATTATCACCTCAGTGAAGTGAATATTTCAAAAACAAACGTCTGTTGGTTTTGCGAACTGGACGAAGAAATGCCAGAACCCAGCCTCTGTGAATGTGACGCTCTCGCTAGGTGCAGACTAGCTGACTTGTGTGGTGCTACACTTAATCCATTTGAAACTTCTAAAGACTAAATTTCTCTGATTGGACTTTAACAGCATGGACTAGCAATCCAACATCAAACAGATTTTCTCAGCTTGTAAAATCCTTGAAAAAATCTCTGAGATGAAAATCTTAACTCGAAAAGAAGTTTCCTTGTGTAAATTTGGGCACCTGGTAACTAATACCCCTATGTAGAATGATGTTGAGCACAACTTTCAGCTCCTTTCGAATTCGAAGGCATCCCTGGCCGCGCGTTCAAGATCAATAAAATTTTAAGACAGGACTCCTCGCTTTGGTGTGACTTCTTCAATCTGATGTTGGAAAGCGTAATACCAGCTGTTGTTTAGATTGGAGGAGGATGAGGTAAAAGAGGGACACACGTCACTATTGGCAGTTATAATTTTGAAGCAGTGGGACAGTTTTTCTACCCATAGTCTAGCATTAAAACCACCAACAAAGTTAGCTGGGAGATCAAGCAAAGAATAACGCTTGCCAAAGGTGCTACTAAATACCAATAGGCAATTGAGAAGCAATCTCTAATCATGCCCGTCCTTTCGAACGGCGCAGAAACACGGACGATGACGAGCAAGAATAAGAAGGCTTTGGGGTATTTCTACTAGATACTATCCTTCGAAAGATCTAGCCTGTGCGCTTCGGGGTGTGTACCGTAGAAGATTAGGTAACCAGCTTACGAATTTTACAATGGCATGGGCATAGTTAAGCGTCGATTATGCTAGCTAGGACATGTCGTACGTATTCTTGGACTGGGCAAATGTAGGAGGACTTGCCTCCATTTTGTGTCGGCGTAACTTTTTAAATGAGAGAGGCAACTGGCTAAGGTTTTTGGTGTCGGCCCAACTTGACAAGCGGTTTTAGTAGAAGAGCATCTCGTGAATATGGAGTAAATCACCTCCACGAGAAAATAATCTAAACTCACTGAACATCGGACTAAATTCGGAAAATCTAGCAGCTAAATTTTCAGGTAGTTAGACTATCGTAGTCTCTCTGCTGTCGAACCTTTGATGCACATACATAAATGAAGTGACAAATTTAGTGAGTGCTAGAGAGCTCAAAGCAGTATTAAAATTCGCAAAACGTTAATCTATTAATTTTTAATTTTTATAAATTTTTTTGATACAAAATAAATAATCGTTATTTTTGGAATTTATTTTTTCGATCGTTATTCTTGATTTTTATTTTTTATTTTATCTTATTATAAACGTTATTTTCAGACTTATTCTCTAAGATTATAAAAAATTTAAATCGGTTATAAAAACGCAGTCTCCATCATATGGGGTAAAAATGATCGAAAAAATAAATATCCCAAATAACGACTATTTTCGATCGAAAAAATGAAAAAAAAACACAAAGTAACCATTAAAAAAAAAATAAAAAATAAAAATCCAAACTTTACAATGGTTCTTGATGGAAAAAATAAAAAGCGAAAATTAACGATTTTGCAATGATCTAAAAATAAAAATCTTCATATCTTCATCTTCACATGGTACTGGCAGATTTTCACAGCATTTTTAAGCAGAAGTTACGCTATTAAAGACACTAGGTGACTCTGTTTGAGAGCCCAGAGGCATTCAGGACCTTTAGCACTAACGTTGTAACGTTGTCTAATAACTATTTATGACTAAATAGCTAATAAGAGCGAATAAAGCTCTAATATTTTTCTTGTTAACAGTTTATTTGCTTTAAGTTAGATTTTAAAAACCTTTTATGAGCCGTTTAATAAATATTTTATTTCTATTACATCGTTAAGTTTTCAAATAAGTTTCCTTGAATTTCCCTGAAACTGCTAAATATCTACATAAGTATATAAGTACTTATGTATGCATGTATGGAAAAACATGAATCACTTGACTCTTATGCAATAACTAAAAAGCTAGTTTTTTATTTAAAAATTTTACTATGACATTTTATTTTTAATTGATTGTACTATTGCATTTTATTACAACACTTGGATGCGCTCACCTCAAATCCGAAGCACTGTGTAGATATGTACACAGATACATAAAAGTAATTTACACTGTGCGACAGCCAAAGAAAGACAGAAATTCGCATTCGTGGCAATTATGAAAGAGGAAGAGCTCTAGAATATTGGACCACCTGCCGTTTTGTTGCTAAACGTAAATTTTGTTTTTTTATTGTATTGAAATTTTTCTAGTTTGGTATTAAACTGCCATTTTGTAGGCCGGCCATCTTGGATTTACAATAACACTAAATACACCTTATTATGTTCTCAAAACAAAACTAAAGTTGTGTGCCCAATTTCAGATCAATAGGTCAACAGAAAGAAGAAGAAATTTCAATTAATAGACTTGATCCAAAACAAGGGTTAAAACGACTCACACGCGTAAGAAATAACTTCAATACACAGCAAACAAAAGTTGTGCTATTTAGCGGAAAAAACAGCAGCTGGTCTAATATTCTAGAGCTCTCCCGCTTTCATAATTGCCATACCGCATTCGTATCTTTTTTTATTCGCCTCATTTTGTTGCACAGTGTTATTGGCATCACAAGTTTGAATATTCGTTTTTGTGGGAAGTGCAATCGCAAACACAAATGTAAAAATACTGAAAAATAAAGTAGTTAGTAGGTTTAAGCGTTTTTCTTTGACTTTTTATTTATTTTTTTCTATTTAAATTTTTCCTATGCAACCGCTTAGTACGCCACTGGGGCGTTGTCGTTGCTATTGTCGCTGACTCGCTCGCTTGCTTTTTGCTTGTGCTGCATGCCATATGACACGAGTTGCAAATTGAGTGTCAGCGTTGATTTGACTCCATAGTAGCTACATACCTTATAATAAAATTTCATGCAAAAATGCAGTTGTTGCTTGGGAGTTTTTGTTTGATTCGCATAGAATTGGTCATACATACACTCACGGCAAAAAGTATTGTGACCCAGAGAATTTTTCACAATGTATGCAACAATTTCTATTTTTAATTTTTCCGCTAATTTTTTTATAAAAATATGGCTCATACTACAACAAAAATAAATAAAAATATTTTTTCTAAACATTGTGCAAAATTCTGGAAAGTTCAATA
>NW_016172524.1:0-12983 GCF_001687245.7 Rhagoletis zephyria | reverse complement strand
GTGGTTATTGTCCGATTTAAAAAAATTTCGGCCATTTGGTATGCTGTACCAAGGCCAACAACTGTGCCAAGTTTGGAAGAAATTGGTGCAGCGGTTACCAAGATATACACATGTAACCATAAGTGGGCGTGGCTACGCCCATTTTCCAAAAATTTATAATATTCTTATTTTACGCTTAAAAATCATTGTAAATATCAAATTTCCGCAAATAAGCCTCAGTAGTTACTAAAATATCGCAGTTTTCGTACTTTTGAAAACTATCGTTATATGGGAAATGGGCGTGGTTACGGTCCGATTACGCCCATTTTCAATACCAAACTACTTCAGGTAAAGGGAAATTTACATATCAAATTTCGTTGAGATATCTAAATTTTTTCTCGAATTATCGTGTACACGGACGGACGGATGGACGGACAGACAGACATGGCTTAATCGACTTCTCTTTTCATTATGTATACATTTGTCTATTTCCATCTCGATTCGTTTTGGCTGTAACAAACAACCGTTATGTGAACAAAGTTATAATACCCTTGTGCACAAGTGCGTAAAAATATTCCGACGAATTGATAACCTTCTCCTTTTTGTGAACTCGGTTAAAAACATTAAGACAGGCGTTTTAGTTCATGTACAGCTCCAGTTGAGAAGTGGGTTTTCTTGCACACAAACACAATCAATCGACAAGCCTACAACAACAACAATAATATGAATAAAAATATTTAAATATAGAAGGACCTGTCTGCACTCGCTATGAGCAACTGGCGCAAATTCGCACAGGAGGGAGGGGAGGCAATTGGAGAAGCGTTTTGGTCTCGGGCCAAACAGAAAAACGGTTGTAGTGCCAAATAAGAAGATGAAGCATAAGGTGGTTAAAAATCTATTTAGCATTTCTACGATTTATGCGACTTATATTTTTAATTTACTCTGCTCGTAGGATTATCAAGTCACCTAAGTAGCTACCGTTTATGAATATTCATACATACACACATACTTGTTTTTATGTATGTAAATGTAATTCCTACTTTTATTTTAATACATATTAATGTACTTATCAGTTCTCTGTATTGCTCAATAAAAGATTAAATCGCAATGCGCTAACGTATTCAACGAAATACATATGTACATATTGCCGATGTTTTTTCAAAACCGCCCATCGACCAACTTTAAAACGGCTTATCTTACGGCACTCAAATTTTACAAGAGAGCGGAAAACGGACTTTCTTTGAAGGCATTGCTTTGAGACGCGGTATTTTCTCTAGCTTTTATTTTACAAATCTGTTGTTTTAATAACGATTTTACGATTTTTATGCAAAAATCTCGATGCCTGGGGTTCAGGGTTACCAAATCTCATTTTTGCCATAGCGGTGGTTTAGGCTGGTCGATGATCGGTTTTGCATTGACGATATGTAAGCATGTAAATGAAATGGCAAACAAAAGTAAACTCTACCGGCTTTACCAGTAATCAGGAATAACATATAACGTTTTTCAGATCAGATAATAAATTTATTATTATTACGATACAATTTTCTCTACTTATATACTATTTAATAAAAATCCTTAACTTGCATAATGCAATAGTATATGTACAAACTACTTGAAGCAATTAAATCAACTGAACTGGACCTTTTATAAAAGATAATTCTGTGTTTCTATTGAATATACGGTTGAATTTTTCATCCTCGCCATTTTCGTCTTCCACGTCTGGCATAGTAACGCCCATAGCATCCATTCTCTTGGGTTTCACTTTCAAATGGAACGTCTTCGTTAGTGTTGACATAAAATTTGGCATTTCTTTCTTTTGGTCGAACATTTCTTGCACGTGATACGATTGGTATTCGTAGGCAACTTTGCGATTGACGGCTGTGAGTAGGCGCAGTAACTCAACACCTTCAGTTTTTGCTTTGTCGTCTAAGGCAGCCTCATTTAAAACACTGCAAAGGCTCTGAATAAACCAGGAACCATTTAGGCTATGACGAAACGAGTAATGGTCTGGAAAAGTAAATACATGTTAAAATAATTGTATTAGATTTTCTTCTATCACAGCAGCCGAAAATTTTCTACGATTTCTACTACGGTTTTCAAAAGTATTATCCTGAAGATAAACAAACTTTTCCGATCGAAAAATATTATTTCCAATGATGCGATACCAGCCTTAGAGGCTAAGAGCATTAAATTCGGACTTAACTTTTTCACATGCATTTTAGGACCACCCTAAAGTACATACAGCGCTCGCCACGTTGAGTAAAACCATGTGTATATGTATTTTTTGATTTAGTATTTGATTTCCCTGAGTAAGCATTGTTCTAGTTACCATTAATCATAATAATATTTACATCATTTAATAAAAAACTAATAGATTTGTTTCCTTGTGTGTGTGTGTGTTTTATTCTTCATTTAAAAAGTGATGATTTTGAGTTTTACTGGTTTTTTTAAATTTTGGAGGTTGGGGCATGTGCTCACGATTGCCGGGTTCTCATGTCAAACGCACACACAGAAATATTTATGGGTACCCCTCGGAATAGTCCAAAGTTTTACACAATCTGTGTGAAAGATGACAATTTTTGGTCAGTATCTTAGGCTCGCCCAAGTCCATCAAAATTCAAGTGCTAAAAATTTTGTTTCTTAGCTCACTTCGATTCTCTACAAAAAAGGTCCATGTACCGAATATATTCGCAATTTTATTACAGAAAATGTACTATTAAATTAATTTTTTAATTTTTATTTTTTTTTGCGCACATTGAACTTTGATGGACTTGGGCGAGCCTAAGATATTGACCAAAAATTATCTGTTTCACACAGATTGTTTTTAGAGCATAATGAACCATATTTTTGCCATTACAAATAAAAATTAAAAAAAAGTGGATTTTCGGCCTACGCTAATATACATATCACAAATAAAATAAATCTCGACGTGCTAAAAAAAAATCCAAATATGTATTTAATATGTTAAATTTAAGATATTAAAAAAAATAACATAATTATTGGAGGGGGGAAAAATTTAAATTTCTACATTAACCAAAATTCGCACATGGCCAAATTTCATCTAGGACTGACAGAAAATTACTTGTTTAATTTTTTTTTAACTTTTAGCTTAGCAAAAATTAATAAGATATTCAACTTGAGAACACAAATTTGCTTAAAAGTTATTATTTCGAACTATTTTCACTGAACATTATTTAATATACTTATGTGATGAGAAGCTTTTTCATGAATAATAAATACATAAATACACTCGGAGGTCTGCTATTGCGTTCCGAGGGGCGAACGCACAGAAAATATTATTTTCATGTTTCATAGAAAATATTATTTTTCATGTTTTTTATAGTTTGTCTGAAACTGGGCTTAAACCCAGTTCCTGCAGAATGGTAGAGCGCAGTTACAACACGGCGGCTGCCATGAATTAATTCGTTACTTTGCCGAATATTGCTGATTTTACTTAAATAATTTCTCATTCATTCAATTAATTTCCAATTTAATCCCTACTACTATTACTACTATTTTTTATTTATTTTTTCTCTAATACCTTCTACAGTCTCAGTCTTATTACTTTTATTTTATTTTATTTTATTTTATTTTATTTTATTTTATTTTATTTTATTTTATTTTATTTTATGTTATTTTATTTTTTTTTAATCTTTTTAAATTTTATTGTTAAATTTTTAATTTGAGGTCAATCATTATAAAAATAACCTATGGTTGTATGTTTGACTTAAATAAATAAATAAATACATATTTATATAACAAAAATATTTGTAAAATGTTTACCTTCAAACGTTGAATACATAACCAACATATCAGCCGTAGTTGGTATGGCATAAGCTGTAACCGGGATGTTTGCTCGTTCAAATGAATCAAAACCAGAGCGGGACATCACAGTCATCATAACTGGTTGATCGACGCGCTTGCCACGACATGCCTTCAAAAAAGCAATACAACGTATATATAGTGTTATTTAAACAGATCCTAACAGAAGAATTTCCAAAGGAAACCAGCAAAGGAAATAAATCGATTGCTTCTTGTTTAACAATCTTGATTTGAACTGATATATTTATTGATGGATTTACACCTGGGTTGTTACCCAACGCTAGGTATATACCAATTAATGCCTACTTTCATGCCCAGTTATTGAATTGGTTTCGAGTAGATACTCATTTGGGTAACGACTACTGCCTAATGATGCCAATGGGCAAACACTTTTGTCAGCAGCTATTAGGGTCTGATTATGCATACTTCGCATAACTTCGCTCAACCATTTGTATCATAGCACTAAAAGTGTAACTTAAGAAAATGTGAAGCAAAATCTAAACTCAACAGATCGCTAAGTTGTTAAAAGTTCTGCTAATTTCTGGATTATGGAATAATACAAAATACATACAAAGTACATACGAAATTACAGTTTGAAGTTTATGCAAAGTTGTGCGAAGTTATGCGAAGTATGCATAATCAGACCATTAGTCTCAGTTACTTAGTCAATTAAGTAAATTAAATATTAGAGTATAAACAGCTGCATGCCGTGGCTGAGTGTTTAGAGATGCGTACTTCACTCCACAGGACCTGGGTTCGATTCCCGGCGGGAGCAACATCTAAATTATAAACAGTGCACGGACTTTACCACTTTATTGGTAGATCTACAACTTTTTAGCTGTTTTTTGTTTTGTACCATTTCTACCAACAAAGGCTAAAAATCTACCAATATTTTACCGAAAGAAAGCAAAGATATTTAAATGAACTCAGTGTATACATATTTTATAATGGAACATACCTAAAATAAACATGAGGAGTTAACTTTGACTATAACCAACTGTTTATGGAAATATTTTTCGTTTGCAATACGTTTTTTGTGAGAGACTGCCAAAGGAATGGTGTGCAAACTTAAATCATTTCAAAACTAATTTTAATCAAACAATTTTGAAGTGCAGAGTAATTGTTTGTTTTATTGTAAAACAGGGCCAGAATCAAGACATACGGGATCGAATCAAATTCGAATCGGAATTTTCTTTACAGATTTTGGTAGCGAATTCGCTTTTCCAGTTCAAAATGTATTTGAGAGAAAACAGCTGTCATTTTGTTTCATTCGATTCGAATCGTTTTTTATTCGATCACGGATGCCATGATTTGGACCCACTTTTATGTACTACATATCTATACCTTTTTTGTTGAATGTTTTATTGTTTTATAAAGAAATACAATTTATTCCAAGGCGAATTCATATAATAAGGTGACAACAAAAGTTCAAAAGCAAAAATTCCACTAACAAATTTTACCCATAGTGACAATAAGAATTACAACAAATACAACTTTTTGACATAAAAAATCCCCAAAGGCGAAAATTCAGCTGCTTTGGTAACACCATCTTACCTGAATTAGCTTTCATTTATCCTAAATGAGTAAAAACTATATAATAAAGTTTCTTTTAAAAAAATCTACCAACTTCTACCAATTTTTGTATGTAAAATCTACCAATATTAATTTTTTCAAAGTCCGTGCACTGATTATAAAAAGTTTTTATAAACAGCACGAAATGACAAACCTCCGAGTGTATTTCTGGCATATACCGACTACAAAGTTATCATTCTTAAAAACAAATGCTACATCTATTCTACGTTCTCGAAATTACGTAGATACAGAAGCAGTGTGGGTCTAGTAATGAATGAGGAAAAACCAAGCAGCTAAGTATCTCCTGTCATCAGACAATCAGTTAGAGCATATGAGCCTCGACACTCACGAAACTGGTGACAGTTACAAGTTCGGAAAGGTGGATGACTTAGTTTATTTAGAAACCAGCATGAAAACCGCTAACAATGCCAGCATAGAAATCCAACGCAGAATGACTATTGTCATCAAGTGCTACTTTGAACAGAGTAGGCATTTGATAGTAAAGTCCACACTCGTCGGTTAAAAATCCAACTCTCGTTCATCATGTTCGCATGGCGCAAGGCTTGTGCAACGAAAACCTTTGATGTAGAGCCTCTTGTCGCGCGTTGGCGACAGCGAACACCGCAGACGATGGAAAGATGAGCCACATATGTATATGAGCTTTAAAGCGACATAGTGAGGCGAATTAAAATACAGCAGCGGGCTCGGTCGTGTCGTATAAATGGAGACAAATGCTGCAGCCCAGCAAGTATTTAACTCGCTGGTGGCAGTAGAAAAAAAAAGAATTGCCTATTCTGCTGTGGAAAGCCCATATAGTGATGGACTTGGCTTCAGTTGGCATTTGCAATTGACGGCAGTTGGAAAATAGAAAATCAACACAAACATAGGCGCTGAGGAGCAGCCCATAGAAATAGACGTAGCAATGCTTAGTATCATTTGTCTCTGTACCATTAGTAGATCACTGGGGAGAAGCGCAAGATTTAAAAATTTTACCTGTATAAAAAATAACTTGGGCTTATCCAGTAATGTTGGACAATTTTGTCCGAGGAATGGCTCCCACAGCTCCTCAGTTGAGTAAAATTCATCGGCTGCGCATATTCTGCCCTTATCTCCATGGGTCATAGCAACAAGCACGAAACAATCACTTTGGCTGTGATCCTCAGCAGCAACTATGGTGAAAAAAATTATTTAATCGTTACTATTAGCTTATCGTTACTACCAGCTTATCTCTAGAAATTAGTTTACCATACCTGATTTCAGAAGTTTTGATATCTTTCCCACTTTTAAGTCGTTGTAAACGCGCACTTCAAATCCATAATTCTCTAAAGCTGATGTAACATCGCTACGGTCTTTCTCGGTACCTTTACGAATAGTTTGTCCCCTTAAGTATTTGTGATTGAGTACGATGGCGAGACCGGTATTTGGATTATTGGTTTTATAATCCACCTCTGCAGTAGGCCGCGAGATAATAACCTGGTTTTTTGTTGCACTGGAATTATCGGCTTCTGCTTGTAATTTTGATGTAGACTGGGTTTTTTCGGTTTTCTTACTGCCGAAAAAGAAGATATCCTGTTCATCCATGCTAAATTCTTGTTTAGGGCAGCTTATTTGTTTTTGGTGATCTAAATAAAAAGACTTTTATTTTTACAAGCAAAGGACTAAATACTTTGTTAAATTAAATTTTGTCTAATGAGTCAAAGGTAGTCAAGGTGAAGGTTTCCATGAGACATGACAAGGGGGGACTGCAAGTTTTGACTCTTTACATCGGTTACAATGCCAATAATGAAGAAGAAGACATCCATCTCACCTAGGTTATAGCAAAGTATTATTGTACTTAGTTTCTGTGGTCCGTTAGTTTCTCAAGAGCCTGATTTTGATATAGGAATTATTTATTAAATCGATTCCTCTTATTATTCATCCCGACACCGTATTCAGATAAAACTTTTTGATATAAGGCAACATCATTTTTTACGTAAAAAGTTCCTCATTTCTTTTCTGTTAAATCTCGTCTCAGTTGGTTCGTAGGTCATTTGGTATGGCTGAAGGTACTTATGGTTACTATATAAGTACATATATGAAATAGGACTTGTCCGGTTAAATTAAATTTTAGTTCTTTCAAGCGCAGCAATATTTATTTAAAGCTACTAATAAGTATTGTGTAGAAACTATAGTTCAACGACAAGATTTACCAAGGCTTAACTGATTTCCCTAGCAACATTTACGAAGCCAATCCACCCTTTCGATTGCCTTATTCATCTGAAAAAGGTAAACTTTTTGTTCGCAATTGCATTGTCCACACCTGCTTTTACTGCGCGAGTTACTTTTTAGCCAATATTAAGGTGGTTCTTTTCATATCGTAACACCCAAGAGTTATTGATTTCCGACATTTCGTCTCTTTTGTAAGCTACTTACACATGTAGATATGTATGTATTTGCATATGTATATAAATAACTTTGGCAGCGGAGCATGTTACGCCCAATAACGGAAACACTTAGCAAAACATCATCAATTCAAGGGTGAACAGCCCGTCGCAAAACAACTTCTTGCTGTTGAAGGGTGTTGGGCGAACGGAAAGGAGTTGAAATTCTCGGAAATTAGAAAAATGTATTGCAGACATTTTGAGGAAATGCGCGAAATTTCCATATTGCTAATAAAATCTGATTAGCTAATAAAATCGTAATAACAGTAAAGATGGAATACAACAACCATAAGACGGCATAGTACAAAGTGTCTACAATTTGAGTAGCGAAGAAAAGAAGTGCACAGGTGAAGGAATTACATAAATTTGTATGTGTGCAGAAATCCTTTGATCAGTTTGACCAACGGCAAGAGTTTACGAACATTGAGGTTTTTTTATTATAAATAATAAAGATAGCAAGGTATTCTACTGAGTCCTAGAAGATTCTTGCAAACATGTTTACGGCTTACTGAATTATGGCCGAGTATATAATTCATTTTAAAAAGTTAAATTAGGCTGCGATCAAAAAACGACACTAAGCCGCAATAAAACAAGTTAGAGTACCGCGGTCTTCGGCTATGCCGGCTTCATACCTTTTATGCATATGAGCCATTCTTTTTTAAGTCGGACGGATTTCCTAAAAAAAATTATGTCATGTCTCCGATTCGCTTCAAATTTTTTTTTGCGGGTTCTATACATGAAATAAGCTAACACGTGTTCGAGGAATTTTTTTCTCCTTTTTTTCTTCGGAGATATGATCTGCCAAAGTTTGCATTTTTTGGTTAAACTGACTAATCATGTACTTCTTCAAATCGTTATATCTCAGGTTCTGCTGATCGTAGACACGTCATCTTAACGTCATTTTAAAGCTAAGAACCCGGTTCGACATTTCTATATACAAGATGGTCAAGGTTGTCTAAAGCTAAGTTAGCTATTAACAGTTTAACTTTTTGAAGTTAATTTGCATAGTGAGACCAGTAAATTAAGGATTTAAAATAATACCATCGTAATCCTTGTTTAATTCTTTATAAAAACGTGGTTAAAAAATAGGGGGTTTTCAAGAATTTTTTTTAAAATATTTTTCTTTATGACGAGATGGTCTATTTTGTGAGAATCAACAATTTTTTGTATTTTTTTTTTTTGAAAACTTATGTTGAGATATATTTAATAAGGTGTTAAGCATCCGAAAATTTTACTTCAACAAATTACTGTTTTTGAAAAAATGTTTATATTCACAGTATACATAGATAGAGGAGTAACATATCGAGCCCTAACCGCCAAAATAACGTAAGCGACATTTTTTTTCAAAATTTTCTTTTTGATGCAGAAATGCATCTAGATGCTCTAGGAATATTTCTGCAACAAAACGAAAACTTTGAAAAAAATGTCGCTTACGTTATTTTGGCGGTTAGGACTCGACATATAAGAAACCATATCGAAATAAAAAGAGGTGTGGGAGATATCCTTATCCAAATACGCGCTGATCAGTTCAAAATAAAATGTATTTGTGATTTCCTTCGCTGAAGTGAGACGACGTGAGTTGAGGTGACTTGAGGGGTGAGGTAGTTGAGTTGAGGTGCGATGAGTTAGGGTGAGTTGAGATGAGTTAAGGTGAGTTGAGTTGAGGTGTGGTGAGGTGAGTTGAGGTGTGGTGAGTTGAGTTTAGGTGAAGTGAGGCATTTTGATTTTTTCGATCTTCCAAAAAAAAAATAAAACTTAAAAGTTTATTTTTATTTCTGAGAGAAAAATAACGATCAAGAAATAAGTTTTATTCTCGGTCAAAATCATAAAACTCAAAGAATAATCATTATTTTTGATAAAAAAAAATAAAATGATTATTTTTGATCAAAAAGTAAACAACTCACAAAATAATAATTACTTCAGAGNTAAAGAACACTCGAAAAATTAGTTTTATTTCTGATCAAAAAATATAACTTGCAATNAACGATCAAGAAATAAGTTTTATTCTCGGTCAAAATCATAAAACTCAAAGAATAATCATTATTTTTGATAAAAAAAAATAAAATGATTATTTTTGATCAAAAAGTAAACAACTCACAAAATAATAATTACTTCAGAGCAATAAAGAACACTCGAAAAATTAGTTTTATTTCTGATCAAAAAATATAACTTGCAATATAATTTTTTTCTTTAGCGATTAATTTCAAATCGAAATGTAATTGTTAGTTATAATTTTTATAGATATCGCTCAAACATTTTGAATTCCTAAGAGATACATAGAGAGCATGAAAAAACATGCACATTTATATACTCGAAATTGTTCTACGATATTTTGAACATTTTAATTTTTTTCATTGAAATTTTTGAAATAATCATTATTTTCGATCGCTCTTTTAAACACACGGTTGCCACGGTTGGTAAATTTCTACCAAAATAGATAACTTTTAAACAGTTTGTTAACTTGGTTTTCATTTGGTAAACTTTCGCATACAAAAAATTGATTTGCATTAATTGAAAAAAAGTTTGAGCTATGTATGGAACGAAATTTTTTATGTTATTGTTATGGCCAATTGAGTAGATACGTCTAAGTTTTAAGCGCAGTAGTTGAAGAAATTATTATGCGATGAGCTTTGTCACTGACGTGTGAATAGGGTCGTAAGTGCACATACCAAAAATTTGGTAACTTTTCCTAAAGATTTTGGTAGGAAAAAACTGATCCCAGTGGCAACAATGATAACACAGTTGAAGGAAAAAACTAATGCCGGCATGGCCGGCTGGCAATACCATACAATTTGAGAGCGCAAAACATAAATTTGTACATACAAAGATTCATATAAACGTACGGAGCGCCACAATGATATAACATTTTTACTAAGATTTTTATAATTGATTTCCCAGAAGCTAAAGGTATTTAACAACAAATAAAATAAACTAATGGCCTTATTCATAAAAAATAAAGTAGATTTATAAAAGGTTTATAAATTGAAAAATGTATGAAAACGTCAATTTATAAAGCTCTTTAAACCTACTTTATTTTTTATGAATAAGGCCATAAAACTTTCTTTTCCATTAAAATTGTATTGTCGAAACAAATAAAATAATCCGTACCCAAGCGGGTGAAAACCCCGGTGAAAAGAATTGAGCAATTATATTAAGTACTAATTTCCAGAAATATTTTACAGCGACAGCGAAGTGAAAAATTACTATTTTGTTCAAATAACACACCGTTTATGGTTAGACATTTGNGTTTATGAATAAGGCCATAAAACTTTCCTTTCCATTAAAATTGTATTGTCGCCATGTATGAACATAAATTTGTTATAGCTATCATAAATCTGATATAGTCAGCCGAAAAAAGGGAAACAAATAAAATAATCCGTACCCAAGCGGGTGAAAACCCCGGTGAAAAGAATTGAGCAATTATATTAAGTACTAATTTCCAGAAATATTTTACAGCGACAGCGAAGTGAAAAATTACTATTTTGTTCAAATAACACACCGTTTATGGTTAGACATTTGCTTATGGTAAGCTATAACTCAGAACCACATGATGCCCAGCAGTTGCATGCTAAACAAAGTTGTTTTGATTCAATGCTCTCGCGCTCACATTGAACGAGCAACCAGCTGGCTCTCAGGGCACACGAACCAATTCTCTGCCAACAATTTTGGTCGCATAGACCGGGCAGTGGCAATATTTTCACTCAGTTTAAGATTTAACGTGGTAAAGGACGGAAGTGCTAGTGACGGTCACGGACTCAACGCAGGAAATTCCATGTTATTCGAATAAAGTGCAGCCGACGCAGAACGCAACAACAAAGTGTAGCCGCGCTGTTAATAAATAATAAAATTATTTGCGGCAAGTGATACAAATTACAGCAGAAGGCAATGTGCGGGTAAGGAAATCAAAATATTTATAACCAATAAGAGAAAAAATTAAATAAATAAAAAAAAGTTAAGTGCTCAAAAATGTGAATAAAAAAGCGTAAGCGCAGTGTTAAGTGTATTGTGTATAAGAAAATTAAATAAAAAAATTTTAAATTGTGTCTGTAAATTATTCAGTAAGCATAAGATTATAAAAATGCGTAAAGTAAGTCAATAACATAATAACAACAACAACAACAACAACAACCACAACATCATAAAGTGAAAGGCAATGAAAACCAAAACATAAAAAAGCGTTGTACAATACAGGGTGGATTTTAACAAAATAAAATACATACAACAAAAAAGAAAAAGGCGAGACAGCAACAACCATTTTTGAGCGCAGCTGAATTTTCAAGTAAGAACCACATAAACTACAAAAACAAAAATTATAACAACAAGTAGTAAAACCAATTGAAGCAGATGGCTGGCAAAAAGAAAACAAATACTCGATGCCAAAGGAGAATGTGTGTGTGTGTGGGAAGATTTAGTATGAATGGTGTGAATAAAGAAGCAACCAAAAGGACGTATTTATATAAATATGTAAATACGTACATACATACGTAATATAAACACAACTGCGGAACGTCGCGTTATAAAAGTGTGTCCTGAAAGGAAGCACTATACAATGCATGAATGTGGGCGTTCGTTTTAAGTGGCCGTGCGACTGTGTGTCCATGACATTTGCTGAGCTAAGCTCACGACCACGTCCATATCATTGTGTGGAGTCAATTCTCTTTCCTATTTCCTATCCGCTTTATTGGTTTGGGCAGAGACCAAAAACTTTACCGATTGCCTCTATCCTTTGGGTAGTTACGGCAATTGCGCATCCTAAGTGCTTGGGCGCCATTGCTTTCGTTCTCCATCTATGGGTTTCGAGTCAAAGAATATTTTTACTGAAACGTGCGCGAACAGGGACATATGTATATATATCTTCCAGTGAATAGTTCTCTTAAAGGACCCCAAAGCTATCTCATCTTCGTTCGAAATCGTCTTGGTTTCTGCGCCAAATAAAAGGACGAGATTGATGAGATATTCGTAGAGCGTTCTTCGCGAGAGAGGGCTCCGTTTCTCAATTGTCTACCGAGCCCAAAATGGACCTGTTTGTATGAGTTACTCCCCGCTTGATTTTTAGGCTGACAATGTTGGTGATGTTAATGCTATATTCGGATTTGTTGGCGCACTCGCTTTCATTGTCCACCCATCGGTGCGGGGTCAAAGGATAATTTCACCCGAGCGTCGACATGTCCTAGCCAACACAATTGTTGT
>NW_016172523.1:10698-12983 GCF_001687245.7 Rhagoletis zephyria | reverse complement strand
ATGCGTTTGTATATATTTTAGATTTTAATTTTCAATATATAAATAAATAGCTATTATCTTTACTTTTATCATTGTTGTACTATAAAAGATTGAATCTTATAGTACTAATGCCTGAACCGAAATAAATGAAATGAAATCATAACATTTTTATATTCATAACGTTATCATAACATTTTTATATTTATAACATTATCATAACATTTTTGTACTTAAACACTGGTTTATAACAAAAATACGCAGCGGATGCTACTATCCAATTCCTATGCAGAATCGCTTGCTGATTCCGAAATTTAGTATTTTTTATATAAAGTTTTCGAGATATTTGCAATTTACCGTTATTCAGCTTAAAAAATTGGTTCCACTTAATCACGTATATCTTATACGAAATGTAGCAACTAAAACGTAGAAAAACTCCCCATAAACAGTATATATGTATGTACATCAGTTTTCTATAAACTTAGTATTTTTTGAGAAATTTATTAATCATCCCAGATTTTTTATTTTTTTATGAAAAAATTAAAAAAGAATTAATTTAACAGAGAAAAAATTTAAGAAATAAATTTTTTTTTAAATTTTTTCATTTGTATTAAAGCTTGTTTTTTACAAAAAAAAAACAAGTAGTAATTTGAAAAGAAGGAAATCGGTGGATAAATAAAACAAGTAATTTTTAGCAAAAAAAAACCGACTTAAAAAAAATATATATACATATATCTATATATTTCATGATTCAATGATCGGATCTAAACCACCTCGGGACCACCTCTGAGACACTACCTTTCCGTTGCAAAAAGAATTATCGAAATCGGTGGACGTGGTCCAAAGTTATGCGGTAACATACATAAAAAAAAAAATAAAAATATTCCGACGAACTGATAACCTCCTCCTGTTTTGGAAGTCGGTTAAAATAGTATGAAATATGTACATAAGAGCAGTAAAGAATATTACTCATACACCATGTACGATTAAGTACATACATTTTCATATGACCTTTCACATCTTTTATATTCACATACATATCTATCGACTTTCGTTGTTAGGAGCATGCTTTTTTTGTAAAGGAACAGGCTTTAATAGAAATGAAAGAAATTTCGAAAAAATATTGAAGTAAAAATAAAATATCTGGAATGATTAATAAGTTTCTCAAAAACTACTAAGTTTATATAAAACTGATGTACATAAATACATATATACTGTTTATAGGGAGTTTTTCTACGTTTCATTTGCTACATTTCATATAAGATATACGTGATTAAGTGGAACCACTTTTTTAATGTAATGTGGAACGGTTTTCCGTCATCCCTTGTCAAATTTGGTTTGGAGACAAACCGGTTTCGGCGTTGTGACATCTTCAGTGTCATTTTTCGTTCACCTTTTACTTTTTTAAGCTGAATAACGGTAAATTGCAAACATCTCGAAAACTTATATATGGAAAAAATCCTAATTTCGGAATCAGCAAGCGATTCTGCATAGGAATTGGATAGTGTGTTTAAATATAAAAATGTTATGATAATGTTATGAATATAAAAATGTTATGATACTGTTATAAATATAAAAATGTTTGTGTTTTTCTCTTGCTTTTCTTGCTTCGTTCCGACACTATAGAAGTTGATGTTTTTTGAAATGTTTTAAGTTTTTATTTGCCTTAACGTATGCATTTGAAAAAAAATCAATTTTTGATATTCCAATAATTAGATTTGTGTTATAACGTTAGAAAAGTAGTTGTAGTTTCCAGTTTTCATACTAATGTGCTATGAAAATTCACTATTTTGCTACTATCTCCCTCACTACCAGCGTAATACTTTTCAGCTTTAAATCTGTCTGGATCTTGCTTTAGCCACCGAATTAATGTCTGGAAAATTAATTTTAGATTCATTAGTACTTAAACAAAATCATATTGAATTTTGAAATTTACTAAAATGATTTGAAAAATATTTGTTTTTAATAAAGAATGACGTCTGGCACAATGTTAGCAACAACGGACATGTCTGGCAATAATAAATCTATGTTTCTAAAAACTAGTTAAAACCAATGAAAAGAGAATGAGCCTTACTAAAATAACTTAAAAAATTAGCATTTTTAACTGTAAAGATACGATGCGCACTAGTCAACGCAACCATTACCGCCTGCCAGATGGCCCCCACGCTAACCGAGGGAGTGAGCGAGATGTCATATCAAAAAACCAGCTGACCTGAAATTCCTGCTCGAAAACTTTGGTAGCTCTTAGACTATACATACAGGCTCGAAATGATGCCAGTAACTTTCAAATATTGTCTCTTGGATGGAAA
>NW_016172523.1:0-1919 GCF_001687245.7 Rhagoletis zephyria | reverse complement strand
ACATATCTGAGTAATCAGTTGTATTGGAGCTATATGTTAATGTGAACCTATTTCGATAATTTTAAGGAATATTTAAGGTAATATTAAAAAACTGTTATGTGCAAAATTTTAGTAAAACAACTTCAAAACTGAGGGAGTTATTTATAAAATAGTTAAAATTTAATCATATATTCAAGTACTGTTATCTCGAAAACCGGAGCCAATCTGGTAAAACGGGGGATGCCTTTAAATTTATAACGTCCCAATTAAGTGAGTTCAACTTTCAAAAGTTTTGCTCAAAATTTACAACTTGAACAACGTAATTTGAACCCAGCTTATTCTTTTGTTTCCTATTTCATGTTTACTCCTGAAATAAAATGTTGGTTTGACGTTTTTTATTTCCATATAGATAGTAGAGAACTACAGGAATACAAATTTTGGAATAAAATTAAACCCAGGGTGTCCCTGCGGTATTCCGGAAAAACCATTTTTTTTAAACAAAGTTTAAAAAAATGGCAAATTTTAATTGAATTAATAAAAAATATGTTATTTTTTATTATT
The DNA here is from genome assembly GCF_001687245.7 of Rhagoletis zephyria. NCBI lineage: Eukaryota > Metazoa > Arthropoda > Insecta > Diptera > Tephritidae > Rhagoletis > Rhagoletis zephyria. Next base: position 1,379 of record NW_016172523.1, on the reverse strand, counting down.
TTATTAAATAGTACGGGTTTTTAGCTTTCGAATGAAGAAATAAAAACCGGCTAATTTTTTGCACTTTTTGAAGTAATGAGTCTTTTGCTAATGCATAAAATCATTTATTGTCAGTGCCATCAGATCTGCACGATTCGTTCTATTTTCAAACATTAAGTATCAGATTAAAAAGCTTGACCTGTGGACAATAGAGTTTTTTAAGAGTTGCCACCTGTACGATTTCACTTAGATTCAAATTTTTTCATAAGTTAAATTAATTATTAAGAGGTGGGTATCAATCGAAATGTGTATTAAAAGGGTTTATTTCTTAACTACATGTAAAGGGTTGTCACCTGTTTAAAAAAATCAAATTCCATTTGAATTAAATGAATTACGTAATTGAAATAGATAAGTATCACCATAAGGGAGCCAGACGAATGAGGTAAACCTCTTTTAGGTTTTAGCTTGAAAATATTACGAGAGGGTTGCCAAATGTTGTAAACTCGAATTTAGTTAATTTTTTCCTTTGTCTGATACCCATATTGATATACATATTTCAGTTACCTTATTCCCTTAATTTGATTTTTTAAACATGTGGCAACCCTTATACGTGTCGTTGAGAAGTAAAGTATTTTTAAAACCATTTCAATTGATACCCATATTGTAATATCTAACTCATTTAACTTATTAAATAATTTTAATAAAATTTGTAACACGTGGCAATCCTTTTCAAAAACAAAAACTTTATTGCAGATCTGCAGACCAAGCCCTGTCATTTGACATCTCACTTTTGAAAATAGAACGAAGTACATTTATCTACATATCTATCTAAATGACACAAGAACCAAAAGTGTGAACTTCAAACTGCATTTACAGTGAAAGTATGAAAGTTATCCAAAAATTTTACTAAGTAGCGAATTTTCATTTAAAGCCGTCCATAATTCTATTTTTGCCCACATTCTATATGGAAGGTAAGCACTGTGTGTCGACTTTTTCGGAATGATTTCTGGAAAATGCACTTCATAAGTGTTATAGCTTTAATATAATTTGATCCCTTCAATCCAAAAATGCATTTACGATGTTCTCCATCGTCTCACGTACGGGCCAAACTCCTTTTTTTGCCCCACTGTTTATGCTTTGCGCGACTGTCCCATAGACAGTACAAGCATGGGTGTGGTGTATCCACTTTGCTGTCCTAATAGGAAATTAATCATTCTTAGATCAACGCAAATGCTCCATTGGTGTTCATTATATTTGATTTTGTAAAAGTAAAATATTTTGATAATTTCTTTTAACTTTTTTGAATAAAAAATGGAAACTGAACTATAATTTTTAATAATAATAGATTGGTCGTTGTTTACACAATATTTTAGTGTTTGGCCGAGCCTATCCGATTTGTG
>NW_016172522.1:0-12983 GCF_001687245.7 Rhagoletis zephyria | reverse complement strand
GAAATTTGATTTAATCGGAGCTAGATTGGCCATTTCTACCACTGTGCGTAGGTAGCTACGATTTGAACCGTAAGCACACGAATCACTTCTGGCCACTCCCAGGTGAATGGCCGTCAAAAGCTTTGCAGTACTGGGAAATGTACAAAACATAGTGGCCAAAAACGAATATCTCAACTAAACCCTGATGAATTTTTTAAATTCGCTCTACATACCTGTATAATAAACCAAATAGCCGGACAAAACGTTAAATGATATACATACATATGTATGTATGTATAAGTATGAGGGCGTATTGAACATTTTGAGTACGCAGATTTTTTAGGCTGGTATATTTATTTATGCTAAATATATTACTTTATTTTGTTTTGTCACACTTTAGAAGTAAACGTCTTGGCTGTTCACCCAACCGCTTAGTAAAGACACAAACCTAAAGACAAAGTAATAAACAATTGAACTATAAATTTATTTATAGTTTCCGTTCAATCAATTTTTGCTCATTGTCGACTGCAGCCAAGTTTTTACCCTTTCAAAATGGAAGTGCTTTGAAGTTAGAGATAATAACTTGATACAGAACCGGATGATCCACATATCTACTTTTCAAATCAATTTGCTAATTATTTAGTTAGCGTTGGGAGTATAATTTGTTATACAGTATATATATAGGAAAAACCTTGAAATTTAGGGGGGGCCGAAATTATCAAGCAAGCATTTCGTGGTAGTATTTTTGAATATCTAGGAAAAAATTTGAAAGTTAGGGGGGGCCCGGGCCCTTCCCTGCCCCTACCTGGCTACGCCCATGGTTTTGGGTGACGCTAGTGAAAGAAAAAGATTCGTTTAGGCGCTCCTTCATAGCCATCTTAAATTAGCGCTTGACCTGAGAACTGTCCAAAATCCTCATGCCCATAAAATTTGTATGTAGCAACCCAAAATAACGCGACAAAAGAAATTTTTATTTTTTACAGGGCGTTGCGCTTTGAAGTTGGGTGCTTGACTCGTAGTATGGATACCATTACGGGTACCATAGGTGACGCTGGTAGGAACGCCATTAAAAGCACCAGTTAGGTTGCCATTGGAAGTGCTGTTAGGGATGCGACTAGAAGAACCAATAGGTGTAATGTTGGTGATGCCAGTAAGGATACCAGTCAAGGCACCAATACGGGTGGCATTACATGAATCACAAGCCCAATTAATTTGATTGACGGCAATTCGCGTGCATTTTTTCTGAATAATTTCTATTCGTCGCGAGTGGAAATAAAATCAAGAATTCCGGATGATGATTTCATATTCAAGAATGCTCCCCACCGAAGTTACCTAAAGGGCTTTCAGAGTAAGAGAGTCTTTGAAATATTTTGAGTTTCTTAGCCTAACCCGAAATGTGCGTGGCTTACTACATAATCCACGTGTGAGGAGATTATACCAGTTTAGCATGGGGACTTCGAGATTAATGCACAACGCAACTTTGAGACCAAGTAGTTCGTGTGGGTTAAGCATTAATAAAAAGCAAGAAAAGAAGAGCACCAACATGGGTCGCTTGCGGAATACCCGAAGTCACGTTAACGACAACTTTGGATATTGTAGAGCTGATTATTACTACCAATTCTCTTTTAAACAGAAGGGTTTAAAAGAACATAAGTAGTGTAGTAGTAAATAGGAGGATGCTCAGGTCAACTTTACCAAAGGCCTGTGAAAAATCGGTGTATATGACATCAAGCTGGGAATGTTGTTCCGTTGCCGAAATTACCGTACCATTGCAAAAAATATTATTATACCACCACCATCTAAAACCAACTGGTATGTTGAAGAGTTCCGCGCAGCTGCTTCTCTCTTGGTCCCAAGTTAAAATGGTTTCATTGTTGCAGATGTAGAAGAAGATGTAAGCAATATTTCATTAGCAGCCGTTGTAAATTCTCGTAAGTCTTTAAGGAATAGGCCTCACGTATTTTTTCGGGAAACCCCACAATTTAATAAAAACGCTCATTTGACAGACAGAAGCAATGAAATATATATTACCAGATACAATCAACCGTTTTAACTGTTTCAATGCTTAAGTATTTTTTCCACCAGCACAACCCTTATCAGTTAAAAACACGTGAATAAATAATGCATTTTATCAATGATCAATTTAAATTTTTATAGCCTTTATTTCAATTAACTATTCACTGTCTAAACAATTTATTGCCGTTTTGCTATTTTGATTAAATATTATCTCTGTTTATTTATATGCATAGCAATTGATTGCTATACACATTTATTACAAATATGGGTAAATTAAGCATATTTACTTATACAAGCGCACATTCATACATTATTTTATAGTACAGTGATTGTGTTTACTTTTGTAAAAATAAATTTTTTAGATTCTCTTAGAGTTATTTACTACTGAGGATGACGATATTGGGTACATTTATATCTTTACATTTTTATACTATTTTCAATTACAACAACTTTAAGCCTATTTATTATATATGTTACTTGTAAGCATTGTACTATCTTTATATATGTATGCATATACAGTAATCAATAGCACTTATCTGCAAATGTGAAGACTTCAAAGGAGAAATTTTAATTTTTTTTTACCAAGCACACCTTAAACTACTATACAGCCGAGCGTTTAAATATGTAACTATTTAAAGAAACCACAGGCATATTTAAGTTTTTTTTTGTAGAGCGATATTTGTGCTCAGATATTTAAATTTGTACGCAGGAGTTGCTGGTGCAAGTCGCAGTGAACTCGATTAAAAAAACTGATGAGGAGATGCGGCGATCTCCGAAATAGCAACTTCCACAAAATCTTTCATCAAAATGGCCTCAAGCTCAATCAATTTTTCGAATTAAATAAGTAATCTAAATTGAAGAAAACAAATTCTGATATCATATTGATTAAAAATTGATTTCAGCCTAATCAATTGCGAAGCATTGCAAATGAAAGTCTGCAGAAAGTCGTGGATAACAGCATTCCGTAAACTTGATTTCCACGGCAAGTGATAATCAAAAAAAACTAATGTGATTAGTTTTACAATAAATTTAATTATTTTTAATTAATTTTGATTACTTATAATTATCTGAATTATTTTCGGTGAACATAAGTATCCTCTCTTCTTCTATTGCATCTTAAAAACTGCAAGAAACGATGATCTTATAACAAAAAACGTAATATATACGTATATATGTAGATATAGAAAATTATATATATACATATATGTATATATTAGACCATGTCAAAAAAATCTGCAATGCACTCAGAATAAGCCTCAAATTTTAGGATTTGGTATAGTAATGATCCTCTATGAATCGCACCGCTCTAGGGCAATTCTACGAGGTCCCGCGTCGAGCGTTTAGTTTTCCCATAGGAATTATACGTAAGAAAATAACTTCTTGCCTTTTGAGGTCAATATAATTTTCTAGAATCAATGAAAATGCTCGAAACTGCAAGAATACATTGATTACATGCCATTTAAATTCTTAAATTATCCTTTTTTAATCCCTTGTTCTATTTGGGTCAAATCTAGTATATGAGCAAATCCCATGAGTTGTTTTTTTTTAGTGTCACTCTACCGACAAAAAAGCTTAAGCATTCTTCTAATCTTAAACGTCAATATTTAATCATGTTTGATGACTTTGTATGGTGCTTCGGGGCGTATACGTTACATACGCAACTACGGGTATATGAGCATGAGTGGTTATTTATACTTTTTTAAGTTTTCATTTAAACAAAATTTCGCGATGGAATTTTGTTCTTTATACAAAACTGAAAAAACTGTATTTTCTCAGAAAACATACCTTTGACTGTGATAAAATGTAGACGTGGCACAGTAATATTTATTCGATACCCATTTTCTGTCCATTAATTAAAAAATTAGTGTATTGTAGTAGAAATTGGTTGAAAAAAATTTATTTAAAAATCAGAAAAACTTTCAATATTGTATGGTACAAAATCCCGTCTTAAACAAAAGATCGGAAGAAGACCCCATTTGACAAAATTTAGCATTACAATTTTACTTTTCAGAGCTCTGCGTGAACTAACACTTTCACACTGCTCATACAAACAGGTGCTTAAAGTAGGGACCTATCTTGGACATAAATCTATACTTTATTTTTGGATTTATGTGCACGAATTGAGGACCAACTATCACTGTGCGGCGTCACTTTCCAATTATGTTTGGGAAACAACAACACCACCGATTATATGGTTAGAAAATATCTCATTTTGAGACACAATTTGGGCGGAACTGTGAACCCCATATTCCGTTTGTATAGGCTTATCATACCATCAGAAAACAAACAAGTATGTTTGCTTACAATGAAATCGAACAAATAATTAAATATAATTAAAGTGAGCAAAAATAATCAATTATTTATTTTTGATTATTATCGATTATTCTTTAATGAAAAAGAATAATGATTGTTTTTGTTATAATTGATTACTAATTCCTCGGTTATAAACACTAATTGAATTAATCATTATCTTTTGATTAGTAATCGTAATCCAAAGTTAACATGTCTGAATTAAATACCATTTTGTATTGAAATATTTTTCGATAGCTGTCTTTTAGCTGGCTTTCCTCATTTAAACATTTCAGGTTTAAAGCTACTTTAGTCCGTTTTCATTTGATAACAAACTTGTTTAATTTTAGGTAAGCGGTTTGTTTCTTATTAGGAAAATAATTTTATTTTGGACTTAAAAATAGCTGGCCAAGTTTAACTGTTGAAAAAAAATAACTTTCAGATTCAATTATAATATGTTATTTTTTTTTATCTGGAGCCAATACAATTAATTAAAGCTAACTAAGATTTAGTTATTCTGTATGGGAATGAGTAGTATTAATAATAAATCTTAATTACATTAGTTTAGCCGCATACTAATATAGCTTATTTATATGCACATTTGCGATAAGTAGCTGTACAAAATATGTAGCTGCATAGTCTTAAATCACTACAATTATAATGCCTTTTCTTAGTTGACTAATTTCATTAGCTAAAATTACATTTAAATAGATGGTGTCAATGCAAAATTTGCTTTAATGCTATTGTCCCACTGAACTAAGAAATTTTCTTATTCTTACTTTTGAATATTATCTATACATATATATATATATATATATATATATATATGTTATATTGTAGGTACTTGTAGGTACGTAGTTATAAGCAGCTATTCGTACAAACAAATACAAGCTTAATTCAAGAACTATTTTTATACATAAATCTTATGGTTTTAAGCTTTTTTGTTTTGTATCACACCAAATAATACCCAGATTCATATAGAAGTAGTCATTACAAAATAAGTTTTCAGCTAATACATACGCTTTGTTTTATGGATCTTGAAAACATTAATTTGTAAACAAGCGTTTGCGTTTTGTTATCTGCGCGCTTCTTAAGCTCTTATTTTATGCTGTCTTATTTCATTCTTAGTGTATTTTTGTTCTGATTGCTTTTATGGCCGCCCAAAACTTTTCTTTAATCCGCTTGGCCTTTCGAGTGCACGCGCCTCATCATTGAAGTTCATGCTATACATTTCGAATGTCAGCAATTAAACGCGCTGCTTTTTGTGTCCAAGTATACACCAAACAACAATTAACCCAGCAACGCAGGATATGCCAAACAAAGTTGGCAACCGTCACGGAAAGTAATGAAATCAAGAGTTGAGAGTTAGCGACCAGCTACTCAAAAGTTCTCTACTTATTCTATGTAGTATGAGCTTTTGTTTCAGGGATCAGCATGGCATGGCGATTTATGCATATTAAATAGTTTTACAGTTAAAACTCTGCCGAAGAAAAAAATTAAAGAAGTATGGAAACTGCTTATTGGAGCTTTTAAAGTTGTGGCTATTTCTTTATTGCCCCTTCTTTTGTGACTTCAGGCATTGTTTTTGCTTCCATGTATGTATTTACTTAAATGCAAACGAAAACCTAAAGTAAAATCTGTATAAATAAATTACTTTTGTGCGTGTTTTGTCCTCACACCTCTCTTATATTGAGATTTTAATAAACTACAGCCTTGGCAACTCATCCTCCGGTGCGCAATTAGTTTTGAGCGATTGGAGACCTCAAAAGCGAAAATATATAATGTGCCAACACAGGAAATAGTTAAGTAAGTTTTTGCGCCCAGTTCAGAGCCACCATATCAGTTGTTTCTGTTGTTTGTTTTGGCATAGTATCTGGTTGATGTAATGGCATAACATAAAAATTTTTGCCAATAGGCGCAAATAGTAGCTTTAATGTGTAACAAAGGTGATACAAAAAATTCTGTGATTAATTGAACAGAAGTGTCTCGCAGTAAACGTTACATATTGGAAAACATTGAGTTATTTCATGAATCGAGTTAAGAGATCTGGGCTTTAAAATTTACGCAACATCTACAAATACATATGTATATGCAGGCACATTTTTCATGTGCGTGAACATTAGACCTCATTACTGTGCGTCCTTTGCCTAAAGTATTTTTGCAAAGGAAATCTAGAAAATGATTTTTTGTAGGGCCGAACTTAAGGCTGGCCTTTTAAGATTTTTTAAATAGTTCTACTGGTATAATCAGATTACTTTCGTAGTAAAAGTTTATTGATTTTTGGAGAGCCCTGTAAAGGGCAAATCTGGAAACTGTCTTTCAACTCATCATAGACTTTCGAAAGACAAAAGTCTCTTTTAAGGCAATTTAAAATATTAATAATAATAATTTAAGGTATTTGATTAATTACAAAAAAAAATATATAATAGGAAATAAAATAAGTTCCTAAATTAAAAAAAAATGTATCTTTTTAAAATAATACGATCTAACAATTAAAAGAAAATTAAATTTTGATAAGAAAAAAGTTAAATTAAAAACAAAGAAATATTTAATTTCCTAAAAATTAAATAAAATAAAAAAAAAATTGTTTTCTTTTTAAAGCAATAAAATTTAAAAAATAAAAAAATAAATTATTAATTAATGAAACAAATAATTTTGTTAAGAAAAGAGAAAATAAGTTCCCTAAAAATTAAATAAATTTAAAAAAATATTTATCTCTGGAACTATGAAATCTAAAAATTAACCCAAAAAATTTAAAAATTAAGATAGGGAAATAAAATATGTTTCTAAAAATTAAAAAATATATTTATTTCTCTTTAAAACAATAAAAGATATCTTTCATTTTACAACAGTAATCTTACAATTAAAAGAAAATTAAATTAAATAAGAAGAAGGGTAATTAAAACAAATAATAAAAATACAGAATTTTATAAAACTTAAATGAAATAAAAATAGATCTCTTTTAAACAGTGAAATTTAAAAGTTAAAAAAATCTAAATAAAAACGCAAAAAATATTTACAAGAAATTAAATTTTCTAAAAATTTAACAAAATTCAAAAAAACATATATTTTTTAAACAATAAAATTTAAAAATTAATGAAAATAAGAAAATTAAATAACATTTAATCAGAAAAAGATTAAATTCCTCTACCCGAGGACTCGACCTCGGATCTCTCGAATGGCATACCAGTGCTTTGCTCACTCAGCCATTCCGACTATTGGAGCAGCGCGAACAAAATTATATACTTAGAAGAGCTTTTCACCACGATAGTGGGTAAAAGAGCTTTTTTGGTAATACTTTCGTACCAGAATAAAAACATCTTTCAAACTATCTAGACTATTGTCTTCTAATTGTGACCTTCAACTACCTTATCCAGAAATACTGGCATTAGGGTGTACGTTAGGGTTATAAGAACTGAGATCTGGTGGGTAAGTATTAGAAATAGTTACTTGAGGTTAATGATATGTGAAGCCTTAAGATCCGACTGTTAATGCCGAAGGTATAACGAACAATTAAAAGAGCGATCCCTAAGTTGGACCAAAACATATTTTTTTTCGAAATTGCCTTGAAAAATATCTACGACTTAGAGGTGTACAGCAAATAATTTTTCGGGTATGGTCTAATATACATACATATCTATATGTTTAGGAGCTACATACATACATATGTTTTTGTACAGACATACATACATATATTTGTGCTCATAAAAACTTCAACTGTTTTTTATTTATTTTTTCCTTTGCTCTTTTCTGGAAACTTCTGCCAAACACTACCATTTCTTCCATTTTATGATTAAAAAATGATTTATTGTCGACCCTGGATTTTGTGTACATACTTATGTACATATGTGCTATATGTATGTAGGACATGCACTCAAGCTGGTTGGTTAACTACCCTGCAAGAAGCAATTGGTTTCAAAAGCTCAGTTTTCCTAGAGTAAATAGTTCGGATTTAATTTCTAAAGTAAAGCATAGATGGCGAGTTGAGTATAAAGCTACTACGTATTTATATTGTGCCCAAATTATACTGTGCTAAATATTTCTGGTAGTTCAAATTGTCACTGAATTGCGCTATTTAACTGGTTCCGAAATAGTCCAGGGTCCAAGGTTATGCATTGGGTGCGATTTGCCATAGTCTAAGACAACGCAATGTAAAATTCGCCTATCGTTTGCATGCAAAAGGTATTTAACTGAACTGATGGAATTTCTTGCAGGGTAAGTGACATAAGAAGTTCGGAAGTAAATTTTGAGTCAAGCGATGAATTTCATACCTTCAGGGTTATTAAAGTTGTTGTGGTGCAAGACAAATTTAAGCAAAAGTTACTTGGAGCTTACTTAAAAAGTATCCACCATATCCACCAGCAGGTATGCATACCAGCACAAGAGAAAAGTAGTATTAACAAAAATTGATTTGCTTTTAGGTATTTATAACGTCTGTCCATGCTATACGAGTATGAGACATGAAAATTTTATTCATGTAATTATTCAGAATTGCAGTAGCATACTCAGTAGCGGATGAAATACAAAAAATGTATACGCGATTGTATAAATAATAAAGTGGAAATTAAATAAAGGACATTAAAATAGAAGAAGCGAGTCGATTATTGGCGCGTAGCGGTAATCCTAAAAGTGGACGGCATTACGGGTTAAAATCTGACATGGATGCCGGAAGTAATCGCACCACCTCATTCTGAGATTTCGTTACCCGTTTTAAAATTGGAAGGGAATGGTACGAACAGACAGAAAGACCTGTTAATTACATCGTCTGCCTGATGTCTGTTGGATCTTTTTATCAAAGAATTTTGTCACAACGAAGTACGTTGTATAAGCAGAACAGAGTATCTATTAGAAAAAGTCACTATCCTCGAAAGAAATTCGTAGTAAGTGGTCTTGTCTCCACAGGACACTGTGGTATTTCAAATACAGAATTCTCAATGCAGAATCGGTGGAATCGATTGACACAGTGGCTGAAGAACTTGGAGCTTTACCTTTTTACGAGATTGGCAAAGATAACAGGAGTTTAACTATCCGACCTTTTCAGTTTCATCTGCGACAGTAAGTGGTTTGGCAAGTACTAAAATGGCATTCTTAACTGCCGCAATGGGCAAATATGCCTCCAGGTGGAAGTATGTAGACTTCGTAAACGTCTTTCAAGCATAACTCAACTTCCAATTCCTCAAGAACGGAATTGGCCTCTTGTATCAACAGGTCCATAATTCAGATAAACCAGATTCTTAGAAGTTGAAGCATTTCGTTCAGGGTTTTTCTAGGCAGCCCTCACTTCAGTCGGCTCGGCAGTCCAGGCTCGAAGTCGTACTGACTACGATTTCTCGTTAGACTGCTGCGCTATTGAAAACTTAACGCTAGAACTAGTTTTAACATGGCGCCGTAGGCGCAATTTTTACCCGTACGTTGATCAAAGGCTTCGCGATTGGAATGTATTAACAGTCCGGCTCGTTGGTCATCTATTACGGTGAAATATTTCCCCGAACAAATGGAAAAGGTGACGGAAAAGAGCGGCCGGCCACAGTAGGGCGCCACGGTGTGGTAAGAACTCTTCTAGTACCAGAGATGGACAACTATCCGAGAGCCTCCGTCAAAATACAGTCGCGTGTCCCTAACTGCAAACCATCCTTTCGAAACGGATATACATGAAAACCTAGATTAGAGGTAAGGATAGATTCGAAGCCACCGAGTCTAGATCCATCCCATCTGGTGAAAACTGAGCAATTTCGCGAAGATTGCGTTTCTGCAACGCGCGGTACGGGTTTGATGTACGGCACGCTAAGCATCCAAAGGCTTACGCTGGCTTGTGCACGCTTCATTCACACATATACAATTGCTTAGATTCTTTCGTCGTCACTAATAGCTGTGGTAGGTTCTACCGACTGATTTACCCACAAGCAATATCGCTCCGTTTGTATGATTCCCGACTACCCTTCACTTATTGTTCGACTGCTGGATTAAATTTTAAAAGCTAAAAGTTTAAAAATTTATTGGCTCCGAAACATTTAAAAACTAATGAATAAAAAAGATTTTTAATGCTCTTAACTCTCTAAAGAAATACTGAGATTTGTGCGTATATCTCTACGACGACTAGCAATGCCATCAGCGTCACATTTACAGCGCAGTAGATGCGTCGCAATGGACGTCGGCGCTGACGCTGATGCTGGCGTTGCCGTTGGCGCCGTTGCTGTTGTCGTCGCAGCAACTGTTGCTGCCAGATTTGTAACTGCAATTGCCGCAGTTCGACATCGTCCGCTGCTCGCGCGTTGTCCGCTTCTTGTCCGATGCCGCTCTCATCGGCGATGCCAGCACCGAGACCGCTGCCGTCGCTGTTGTTGTCACCATTTGTTCGCGCATTTCCAAAGCAACTACAGCCGCACCCCGGCCAATGTCAAACCGATGCCAACGACGATGTGCTATCGTAGGCGACCAGCAGTGAGTCGTTCTCATCGCTACCGCTCCCGGCGCTACGCTCTGACTCGTTGATCACTTCGAGCCGTGTCTGCGGTTGCGCGATTTTGTACTTTTGATGCCGCTTATTTATCAGCACTGTGCGTATGTTGTTGATTGCGCAACCGCGATGAGTGCGTATGTGCATGCAGGTGTCCTGAACGATGTGTGCGGTTGCAGGAACGGTTCAGTTGTAGCGATGCGCCAAGCATCATACAATCAGAGCTATCCTCGTCATCATCATCGTAGTAGTAATCATCGTAAATCATAATCGTCATCACCACATTCTAACCCTTCGTCGTCATCATCGTCGTCGTAGTCGTCGAAATCGAAGAAACAACAGCCGGTTGGTTTGCGTTCCACATCGGATATGTAGTTGAGCCGGCGGTGCTTACTAATGCTGCCACCATTGCAGTGATGATATGCCGTCGTCGCCGCCGCCGTCGTGGTTTTGGCCTGCGTTTGGTAATGGGAGGACATTTGATATGTGTGAGTGCTGGGTAAGCGCGTTTCGACTTGATGAGAGTCGTTGGCGTTATATCTAAGCTCAATTACCTCGGGACCCTTCCATGTGATGCCCGCACGCACCAAATTGTAAAAACGCATAACACCCCACATGGCGAGAACCTGCAAGGGGAAGAAAAAAGTAGACATTTAGTGAGAAATTTAACATCGAAATGGATTACATAGAACAATATAATTGTAAGTCTTCACAAATAAAGTGAGGCTCATACTGCTTGCTATGGTAGAAGCTATTGAAAATAATTTGTTGATAGAGAGATAGGAGGAAGATAAAAATCGACACTACAGTGCATCCCAAATGTCACATTCTTTGCGACGATTGTGCAAACCACTGAAAGGGTTTACTTCTGTGAAGAGCTATTAGGTGCTCACCAGTAGCTCTCACTGCCGACAGCTACCAGGCGATTATGCAGTTCATCCACCGACGCACCAGTGTCACACCGTTACCAGGAATCACCGTGATCCTCTCCAGTGCATACCACCGGCGCTAAGTAGTCTCCAAGTGCCTGAAGATTACCGTAGAACCCTCTGTTGCATTGCCGAGAGTTACCAAAACGACCCTTGAGTGCATCCAACGGAAATCTCCAGAAGTCTTGATGTTGCTCACAGTCAGGCGACGACCCATTAGGGCATCCACCGGTGCTCTCTAGTTGTCTCGACATTGCTGAGAGCTACTGGAAGATCCGCCAGTGCATTTAGTGGAGCCCACCAATAGCCTCGACGCTGCAGGGGGTCACAAGAAGACCCCCAATGCATTGACTAGAGCCCCGAGTTGCCACGACGTTGCTGAGGGCTATCGAATGATCCTATAGCACATCCATCGCTGTTATCTGGTATTCAGACCGTGCCGAAAAGCCCGAGGGATCCCACAGATGAGATTGCCAAATACTTAGAAGGTCTCCGCGGTGCAGTCCTGCATCGTTCAGCTGGCTGGAGATTCGATATAGTGGTTTTGCGATAAAAGACTATGCACTATGCGGGGGTAGTACCCCCTGGTACTAGTAGTAGGATAGTGCTTAATCTTCTTAACCATGCGACTTTTGTATTCTGCTCACACGGACCCTGGGCTGGCAACAGAATAGAGCTGCAAAATAGATGAATAGCTACTCACTCTTTTAACTGCGCCGTTGATACTTCGGGAGCAAAGTTAGAGGCCAAAGGATGTTAAATATTCGCCTTGGTCATAGCCGCAGCCTTCTTCATCATCTGCCTTCTTTTCTTCGGCTGTCTTAAGTCAGCTTTCTCCCCCTTGGAGGATCTTCATTTATATAACTTCTCCGTACCGGTACTATGCTTATGCCTGGTTAAACCGTCGTTGGTTCCATTTCTGATACCAGTGCTAATCTTGAAGACGAAGAAGACCTATCCAAGATTTCCACATCTTTCACAAACTTCCTTTTTCCAACCTGTTTGAGAGTAGTAAGCCCTCCACTATATTCAGTAGTAGGCTATCCATCATTTACCAGTAAATTGCTTCCACATAGCCTTGGTTCCAGTTACATCCATTGTCCGGGCCGACAACGGTTGACTATATTACCCTTACCGCCAAAGGTAGGGCATTGCAGTGAAGTACCTCATACCTTCCGTGGCGTAGCGAGCCCGAAGGGCTTTTGGAGTGATCCAGCCTTCCAAATCTTAGCCATCGTTCAAAACATAGCTCGAAGCCATGGTCTAATAATAACAAGGTGTTGTCAGTAACTTAACCTCACTTTTTCGGCAGG
>NW_016172521.1:12146-12985 GCF_001687245.7 Rhagoletis zephyria | reverse complement strand
AGTGTATGTACGTGTATGAGAATTTCGGGGTCTATGTATTTGTTGCATTATTGTGTGTGTGTGTGTGTGTGTGTGTAAGTGCAAGTGCAGCAATGTTTGGCGGCTGAGGTTGTTGACGCACGTGGCCGAAAGCTCTTAAATGGTGTGGCAATGCTGGTATACAAATGTNTTTCGGGGTCTATGTATTTGTTGCATTATTGTGTGTGTGTGTGTGTGTGTGTGTAAGTGCAAGTGCAGCAATGTTTGGCGGCTGAGGTTGTTGACGCACGTGGCCGAAAGCTCTTAAATGGTGTGGCAATGCTGGTATACAAATGTATGTACATATGTATGTTTGTAGAGTGGGTGAGCACATTTTATGGAATGGGGATTAAAGGAAGTGTTGCTGTTGTTGTTTAGACGATTACCAAGTGCAGTCTGTCCATTTGCGTGCCCGCCTGTTCACTTGTCTGTCTGTTGAGCTGCGCACATCGTCTGCTTGCAATGTGGCAACTTGGTTATGGGGGCTGCACTATTTAGGTTGCGTTTAAGATCAGGATTATTGTTTGCCACACGCACGTTGAAACACACACACACGGGCGCAATAACTTGCAGTCACCCTGTGGGGAAAATCTCTAGTTCTGAACTGGGGCGCTTCTAGTAAATTTAGACCCAGTACTGGTTCGCGATAAATCTCTTTTGCATGCAAGCAACTGGCGAATTTAACATGGCGATGTCCTAGGAAGTGTCAATTGCCCCCCGCTGCATCCCTTTTTCGATAGTTCCGAACTAGTCCTAAATTCTATAGTTCCGAACCAGTTCTAAAATCGGCAGACGAAAGAAAAAGGTGCCATGATTTTTCA
>NW_016172521.1:0-12132 GCF_001687245.7 Rhagoletis zephyria | reverse complement strand
AATATGTTAACACAAAGCTTTGTTTTGTATTACCAAACTATGAAATAGCATCTGCGAAGCACAGAATAGAAGCGTATTTGAACGAAAAAGCCGCCGAACACATATCTATGTAAAGTAAACAAGCCCCCCGCTGCATCCCTTATTCGATAGTTCCGAAATAGTTCTAAATTCGACAAATAGGATCTAGTTCGTTCTGCATCCCTTTTTCTATAGTTCCGAACCATTTCTAAATTCGTCACTTTAGATATAGATTTCTAGTGAAAAAAACTGAAAAAATTAGTTTCTTAAAAGTACCACTTTTCGCCGATTTTGGACTGGTGGGGATCTAGTTCCTATCGGCCTAGTTCCTTTTTGGCGTTAAAGACCTAGTATGGAACTAGAAATTTGTTTCACTAGTCCGCGGTTTCCCTGCAGGGCAGATACAGGGAAGCAAATACATGCTACTAACTGCGGATAATCTATGAGCATTGTTCAGTACAACAAATATGTGCCTTAATTCAAGCGGTTTAAGGCGACGTCAATCTGACTGAGTGGCGGTGTTGAGGTCTAGCATCTATGGTAAAAGCAAAGGTCTTACCGAGCAAATTCACCATAGACCTCGTATTTATGGAGTTTCATGTATGGCAGCTTCATCGAAAGAGGTCATAACGTCAGCGAACCACTTTTTCAAACTTATGCTGGAGATCTCTAAACAACTGATAAATATGAGCATTAAAATCGAACAGTCTATGATAAGTGCACATGGTCTGCTTTTACATTCATAAGAATTTCAGTTATCAAGATGGAAAAATCACTTTGCATCAGTTCTGAAACACGTTTTAACGGATGAGGTTCTCAAATAAAACCGATTGCTCCCACTGTCCCCGAATCGACTTCCGCCATCAAATCGCTCCCAAACAATAAATCAGAGATGAAATACCAGCGGCGTTTTTTATAGTGTACTCGAATCTCGCCGCGATATTGTTGCATCCACTCATTAGCACTTCCTGGGAAAGTGGCTGCTTCCCGCATGAGTAGACGGATGATATTATTATCAAAATCCCAAAAAAAGGTTGACCTGAGGGATTATGATAACTACCACACGGGAATTTTTGTTTTACCTGTGGTGGCGAAGATTATAGCGAAGTTAATCTTGAATCGCTTAAAGAACTATCGACTATAGACAACTCTAAAACTGCCTTTCCCGCGGGATTCTACTATGCATACAATAAAAACACTGCGAGGTACATTATCGAGCAGCGCGCCGAATTCAAAGTTGATTTGCTTTTGATGTTGGTGGAGGCTTTGAATAGTTATCGTAGGTAACACCTTTGAGCAGGCCTGCGCCATAGAGATAAAACCCTCATTGTTATTAAATCCGCGTACGAAAAAGCTAGGCGTCAGGTTCTTCACAACGGGAAACTGTCTGAGACCTTCACAGTGCGCAGTGTAGCTCGACAGTAGTACTCTCACCCCTTATTCTCCTTTTGGTAATTGGAGATGTACCTTGAGGCTCCCACTAAAGTGCAGGCTTCTGTGGACCATAACAGTCCTTCTGATCCGTCAAAAATGGGCAACGCGTTACACAGAGGAGTTAAGGCGGCAGGCCTAAGAATCAACAGTAATATGACCAAAGTTCTAAGTATGTCAGCGCAAGCTTGTGTTGTCGTGACCGTCTCCGATCGAAGACTTTGGACTATGAGGAACTGATGGTGGCACCGGCGAATACATTGAAAGCCGAAGAAGTAAAACCAGAGCGGCCTTTGGTATGATGCGCACGTTAAGGCGTAACAACAATCTGAGTTCCTGTTTAAAGAGCAGGCTTTTCAAGTCCAATCCATACTGCTGTACGGTTGCTCCACTTGAAAAGTCCCCTATTTAATAACTAGGCGGTTGCACGTTTTCGTAAGCTGATGTCTTAGAATAATCCTTCGAATTTTTTGGCCTAAAAAAATCTCAAATGAGGAGTTGCTCAGAAAAGCTAACATAGAGCCCCTTGACATTTGGATCCGGAGACAGAAATGGAAATGGATAGGTCATACCATGCCCCAAGAAGACAGCAGTATTGCAAAGCAGGCCATGGAATGGAACTCTCTAATCAAAAGAGACAGGCTCCTTGAAAGACCGCGGGAGGCGAAGAGACTTTCCAAAGACAACTAAAACTTTCTGGAGCTAGAAAAAGTGCTAGATAATTTCGAAAAGAGCTAAGAGCTAAACCCAATTTTCGGAGCTAAACAAATAAAGAGCTAAAACTAGCTCCAAAAGCACCAAAATGGCAAGTGCAGCGAATTAAAATACAGCGCCTCCTCTGGTTGGCACAAAAGAGAAATGACTGGCGCGCTTCGTTGAAGTCAGCCAAAATCGTTTAGACGGCTGCAGTGCTTAATAAGAAGCTACATACATATGTATAGTAAAAAAGTCAGGTTATTTAAAACTACTAGTATCGCCCAGTTGTCGAAATTCGGACATCTTTTTTCATACACTTTTGAATTTTACCTATTATCAATACTAAATCCTTTATGCGAATTACTATCTTGAATTCCACCAGCATAATTTATAGTGAATTTACAGGAAAACTTAAAATCGAATTATGAACATTAATACCGGATTGATTAAGTGCTAATTCTACCAAGATCTCCTCCTCAGTAGCTTGTGAAAATAGAACGAAAAAAGGAACCTCGATTTTTATTTATAAAAAATGATGCATATGTATTTGTATGTATAGATGAGATGTTCATTACTCACTAGTATGTCAAACAATTCAGACAGTAAATAAGCTCGAAAGTACGGTATTGACAACATATGTTGCCGTGCCAAATTTCAGGACGTCAGCAGAAGCGGTTCCAGAGATAAGCGGTATGAGAATTTTATTTTTTATGGGCGGTGCCACGCCCCCATATCCAAAATCTACCACTCTTCGCCGAAAGGACGGTATTGATAACATATGTTGATGTGTCAATTTTCGGGACGTTAGCATAAGCGGTTCCAGAGATAAGCGATATGATAATTTCAGTTTGTATGGGAAGTGATACGCCGACTTCCCCGGTACCTACCATTTTTCACCGTTAGTAAGGTATTTACAATCTATGCATCTGTGCTAAGTTTCAGTTCTCCAGAATAATTCGTTTTAGAGATATAGTGGTTTTCACATTTTATTCTAGATGTTAGATGCCACGCCCCCTATNTTTTCTAAAATATGTAAACTTTTTTCGGGGGAACCTAAATTTTGTGTGAATAAGTCGTTGTTTTTGATGCAGTAATGCTCTTGAATGAACACATTTTTATACATATCGAATAAAGCCCACTAAAAAGTACGTAGATCCGTTGAAAGGAAAATTGCTACAACTAAAGGTGAAATCTTTATACGAAATCCGATGATGAAAATATTATTTTAACAAAGTTTTGCTGGTAAGCTGAAAATACACCAAAGCGATTAAGCCGCAGAATATTTTCGATTTCGGTGACCCCTACTAAAATTTATCGCTTAAATCGTTCTGGTAGAGTTAAAATGTTCCACTGAATCGGTATAAAATGTTGACCATACCTCTTTTAAGATGGCAGCGATTCTACAATAGGGTGGAGAAAAAAAAACAGTTTTTTTTCGAAATCTCTCAACTTATATACTTTTTTAGAAGATTTCCTAGAAAAGTTTTGCGCATGCATTTTTGTAGCCCACTAAATTTTGTTAAAATTTTTTTGCTGACTTTGCGCAGAAAATCGTTGAAAAAATTATAAAATAATCATAGCTTGAGAGTTTTGAAAACTTTAAGACTCTTGTGGCGAACGTAAATATAATCCGATCGGAAAACGGTTTGACACTGTTCAACATGATCATGTTACGCAACTTTTCCACACTATTAAATATAATTTCGAAATCAAAAAATTATATTTTCGCTCGACCCTATTCCTTCTCAACATACTCATTCCCGCAAATCAAGGTTTTACATTCATGTAATTCTTCTTGAACGGTCATCTAAAACTAGTTAAGAAACATACAAGAGAAAGCGCTACAGAGAGTACAGGATACTCCATTATCTCTTGTTTAATAGCATCCCGTCTGGCGAGCTTATTAGTCATGCGGTTTTCCATCGATATTTCTGCAGCCTAACTATTTAGCAACATACAAACTATTATTACATTAATTTTAAATTTTTGCTATTCGTAAATGTAAGTGGAACACTGTCTCTGCTTAGCAGCCTAAAGTGCTGTGCATACATATATACATACATATATTACGTACATACTTGTTAGTGCTTGCATTTTTGACGCTTCGTAGGCTCTTTGGCAACTCTACTAATTTTTCACATGACAAATTATGTGAGGAGCACTACAACACAACAACAACGACACAACAATAGCCTTAGAAATAGGAAAAGCAGCAACTGCATTGGGTATAACAACAATAACAAAACAAGTAGCAACAATGTTTGTGGATAGAAACTGGCTACAATATTAAAAGAGCTGTGAATGCTTTTGTTGCAAAAGAAAAAAAAACGAAAAAAAAAATTATATAAAACAACCACACAACAAAAAAAAAACTAATATAAATTTGCAAAATGCATGCAAATACATAGCAAAGGCTTACACATCTAACCGTTACCCCACAATAATCAGCGTCATCGGCTTTACCATTCTGCCATTCTGATTTTACTAGTTAGGCAACTTTTTTGAGTCCAAATACTGTAGTACATACATAGTTTCGGCGAGGTCTAGTAGGGTAGAAAGTAGTAGTAGTAGAAAAAGCCGAAGATGGAGTCGGCCACCGCTAACTCAGCTTTAACTTCTACTTGATCTGACTCCCGCATACAAATTGCCAACTATGTATGTATGTATGTATGTGCTTAGGCTTCCACATTTCCATAATTTAGGGCTTGGTTTCACCGATTTCGCATCTAGTTTAACGCTCTGCAATGAAAGTTATGCTTACGTTCCCTTACGCTAAGCTTTGCCTACGTCCCATAATAACTGCAAAACATTTTTCCGGTTCTCGACGCAATGAGACAAGTAAAAGACGATTGTTGGTACTTGCATACTTGTGTATGTATTAATGTCTATATTTATGCTTAGTAATGGTGAAAGATGTGCGAGAAAGTCACAACAACAAGCGCGCTATGAAAAGAACCAGCGACAATAGTGCTGAAAGAACGCATAGTTAAGTGGGAGGATGGGCGCTGCGAAGAGTCGCACTATGTACCGGTGTTTAATGCCGTGTCGAGCTCTTTGGCCGTTAGGCTTGAACGGTGCATCGACTGCGCGTGGTATCCATAGCAGTGCAACGTTATACGAATACACTGGTAAATATATATAAGCATACATATTTACAAGCTTATAAAGTGTTGTTGGTCCGAGTAGAAAAGTTGTTTGCCCACACTTCTTCTCCGCGTATTCTTCCTTACCTACGTACAAACATACATACATATGTACTTATTTCGGCTACGTCGTCGTTGGATAGATTTAATCGTGTGGAAAGCTTCCTCTACTTTCCACCAATGCACACTGAATGCAACTACGTCTGGCGAGCGTCTTTAACACTACTACAACAACAATAAGAGATATAAAAAATGCATATTGGTAATACATACATACGTACATACATACATACCCACATACACATGTATATTTACCGACAAGGTTGGTACTCTTTCTAAGGTTGTCAACTTTACACCCCCGCTGCTCGAGTTGTCGCTCGCTTTTCTCCATTGCTCCCTTAGTGTCTGCTCTATTCATTTTAGCTTTTTATTGTTATTATTATTTTTGTGGTAGGTCGCTGCAGCGTTTCAGTCCGTTTTGCTTTTTAGCATTGCTGTTGCACACTCTGAATAACGCCAAAAATTTTTGCATGCCTCACTATTAAATTATGACCAGAACGCCATAGCCGCAGCACCAAAATAAGCAGCAAATACAACAGCAAAAATAATAACAACAATAGGAGCAGATGAGAGCGATGATAGTGATGATAGCGCCATGGGCCGAAAAGTTGTAAACCAAGTTTCATGTGGACGTTTTTGCGTGGTCCCTTCAACAGCGCGGCGGTGAAAGTGGTGGTGCCCAAAGTTTGCGGTGAAATTGAAAGACGGCCGTTATGGCATAGTACTTGAAAATTTATTGCACATCAGCATATTAAAAGCGACGAAGTGGCTTGGAAGCAAGCAATTAAATTGTGTGTGCGTCTCGTTGCAACTATAAGTAATACTATGACTTTATAGAAATCAATAACCGCAGCTAACTAGTGCCATGTTTATATATGTAAATGTAAGTATGTATGTTCATATGAATATATACATAAATATATAAATAAGTATGTAAAAGTGTATGTAAGAAAGTGAATTTAGCGATACTTTTACTTGAAGAAAGAAAATTAGAAGGGTGGTTTTGCAATTTGGAAATTAAAATGAATGACAGAGAAAAAACTTATTGTCGGGCCTGTGACCATAAAGAAGATTGTTCTGATAACAACAAAACATTCAGCCTTTTTATCATCTTAAGTAAAACCGAAAAACGACATGAATTCTCTAAATGGCAAAAGACTTGCTGCTTGTTCGTTATTTTCTTCTTCTTCCACTTTAGTTCTACACTTGATTGGCAGTTCGTTCGAGATCCTCATAAAACTTCGTATATTGCCTTCATCCTTTTCGAAGTTCCGCTAGTTATTCACACTGAGTACCTATAGACTGATACTTCCGCATAGGACCGATCGTGTGTTTATTGTCATAGGTGCTGAAGCTCATAGGAAAATTCTCGCTAGGATAGTTGCAAGACTTTTGTAAGACAAATGAAAGAAATTAGGCAAAATAGTTTGAAATATTTTGTTTATTCGGGTACGAAAATCTCAGAAAAAAGCACCCTCGTCAACTCGTCAACTTTCATGCCGAACCACTCTTTTGACAGAAAGCACTTAAGCATGTTCGAAATGAATACGTGTATTATTTTGCTCGCGCTGCCCCAACAGGCACAATGGCGGGGTGAGCTAAGCCATGCGAAAAATTCGACGTCCGAATCCGCAAGCGATGGAATTTCAGTTTAAATTAACTTTTTCCGCTGTTTTATTTTCATTAACTTTTCATTTTTAACCGACTTCACAAAAAGGAAACTTTGGACCACATTAAGCGATAACAATAATTTTAATTTGAAGAAAAGTTGTTACCTCACAGGTGGTCCCAGATTAATTCGGTTTAAATTCGATCATCGGATCATGAAGAAATTAACAATAATCTTTAATTTTTATGTGAGAATTGAAGTCGGTTTTGTTTTTGCTTAAAAATTTCTTGTAGTTTTTAGATTTTATGTTTTTTTTATTTCATTAAATTTTTAGGAGCTTATATTATTAATTTTATTATTTTCCTTTTTTAATTTAATTATCTTTTCATGTTTATATTTTATTGACTTAAAAATAAAACTTTCCTTTAATTTCATTTAATTTTTAGAAACTGTTTTATTTGTTTCTTTTTTAATTTTATTTTTCTCTTTTTTTAGTTAAATTTTAGATTTAATTATTAAAATAGAAAGATATTGTTTTTATTTCGTTTAATTTTAAAACTTATTTTATTAATTTTTTAAATTTAATTTTCTCTTAATTTTTATATTTTATGGTTTTAAAAAAAGAATTTTATATTTAATTTTTAAAAACTTATTTCATTTATATTTTTCTTTTTAAAATAAATTTTTTTTAACTATTTGGATTGTTTTAAAAAGAAAAATATTTTTTTATTTAGCTTAATTTTTAAAAAACCTTTTGGTAAAAGACAAACTGCGTTATTCTTCAATAGCAGATCTTTCAATTATTCTTTCGAAAGACAAAAAAGAGCTTAACCCAATACGATCATTATATTTTCGCCTTCAAAAAGCTCGTGCGGTGCACCTTTTCAAATACATAGCTGTCGCCACATGAATAAATCCAGATCTTGGAACGTCGCGAAAGATAACCCCGAATATTGCGTCCTTTGCCCTAATCCTGGAAGAATCGATGTTTGTCCTCAGTAGATATGTATTAACATTGTCTTTTCCTCTTTAACTACAACATAGAGCCTACTTTTCCCCCTCTCGAAGCTACAAAAACGCGGACCGGACCGGATGTCAAGTGAATCGTCTTGATGAAAAATTCGTTTGGAAGCGAACGGTTTGTTGGTGTCCTCCCCAATTTGGACGAAGCTGAAAGTTATGCTCATCGTTTTTGTTTTATACCCGCGTAAGTTTAGCTGGGATCTCAGATTCAAACATAGGAGTAGGTTCTAGACCTCATCCGGATTATTCTGGTCTGGAACCTCGCATTTCGGATTGAACCAATTATTTCTATTCGGATCACATCACAGGTGCATTCAGTTTTCTCTGGACGAAGCTCGGTCAATTATCACACCCTTGAGAAACCTGAGAGACACCAAAAGGAATA
The DNA here is from genome assembly GCF_001687245.7 of Rhagoletis zephyria. Taxonomy (NCBI): domain Eukaryota; kingdom Metazoa; phylum Arthropoda; class Insecta; order Diptera; family Tephritidae; genus Rhagoletis; species Rhagoletis zephyria. The sequence continues at coordinate 3,767 of NW_016172521.1, read as the reverse complement.
CCTACAGTAGAAATTTGCATTCAGCGCTCCCAGATTCACCTGACAATCTCGACACTATCCAAGAGCTCATGACTCTTAAAATTTTTCAAGAGTAGAGTAAGGCCTGGCCAATGCTACCGCTTCCCCAGGATAATGTTCTTTCACTCTTACTTTGGACTGTGGTCCTCAACGACCTGCTACAAGAGCTGTAAAGTGAAGACAGCAGGGTGATTGCACTTTGATGGAACGGTACATTTCTGAATACCCTCTATAATTTGAGTCAAGGTTACTTGAACTTGGTTACTGAGTGGTCTGTGAACAACAAACCCGCTGTAAATCCTCCCTCTCTCTATTAAAAGCATGTTTCTTTCTGGTAGAGTCTGAAGTAAAATGGAGGAAATAATGAATTCGTTCTCATTTTTGTTGTTGGTATTTCCGACAGGGTAGGAGTGTGATGTAATGTGGAACGATTTTCCGTCATCCCTTGTCAAATTTGGTTTGGAGACAAACCGGTTTCGGCGTTGTGTCATCTTCAGTGAACGAAAAATTACACTGAAGATGGCACAACGCCGAAACCGGTTTGTCTCCAAACCAAATTTGACGAAGAATTCGTCTTTAGCTCTCTTCTCGTACTCCACTTTCCTAAAGTTATTTCCTGGCTCTATGAAAGCATAGTTAATCCCATATTTTATGGATACTTCAATAGACATGAATAACTCAGTAAGAGGGGAGAACATAATTATTGAAGTAGTTACATATTCTTGTTAACTTGCATAAATATGTGAATCCTTGATTAAAACATGAACATTTAATGAAGAATATGTAGCTTAAAACCAAGATCGTAGCATTATTTCAACAAATAAATAAAAATTAAGCGGGATTCACTGTAACAATAGAAATTTTCATTGAGCCGAGTGTTCTACAATAATGCGATTGGTATTTATATGACCGGTTTGATCTAACAACGACGATGCCAACAACTGTTCTGATTAAGGTTTCCCCAGAATATGCTGTAGTGGAACATACAAGGCAACAGTGCATTGAAGCTTAAGGAAGACTTCCGTAAGAGCAATGAGTTCAGCTTAGAAGCCGCTACAGTGATCCGGTAGACGCAGGTAGAGTTTTAGTGAAAATTCATTGGAGCGGAAAAAATTGGGTTGTTTCTGCAACGCTTATGCAGTTTTGAAATTCGGTTGGAGAAATTCTCGCCTCTTCGTTGATATTTCCGGTTCACGAGGTGAGGCTTTTGTCGAGCTATTCGAAGCTCGATGACAACGGAAGCGCGCGTACTTTAGCTGCAACCAAGCCGATGTAGCCTCCTTGATTTAAAAATACATTAAATTCTGTCCTTTCGGTATCGCATTATGTGCTAACCTACCATTAGAAAAAAGAGGTTATATGTACGTGTAGATATTTTCAACTACAACTTGCTTCAAATTACGAATTAACAAAATTAGTACGTACTTGCAATAGATTTTTAACGTCTTTTTTCAGCAAACCGTTAGTTCTGCATCATTATACGATTTCATTACCGTAATCACTATTGCAACAATCTGATTGCGCAATTGTTGTTGCTAAATTTTTTAAGAGCTCTGATTGCCACCAACTATCTAACTGCCTGCTTGACTGCTCAATTGTCTTGTTGAGAAAGTTTCTGTCGAAACGTAGAGGTATGATATGCAAAGCTTTATTGGCAGCACATAGATAGATGCATTGTATGAATTGTGCTCGAAGTACGAGCGAAAATCATTGCGAAAAGCGTATGGAAAAAATTTGCATATGCCCTAATAGATTTCGCTATCTCCCTCACAAAAACCAAAACAAAAAAAACACGCCCGCTTAAGACAATGAATAGCAATATACTGGGGCACATCTGGGTGGCTCTAGTGGCTCGCCATTTCTGGCTGATATATTTTTGTATGCCGTGAACCGTAAATTAACGAGTTTGAATTTTCCATTGAATTGCCAGTGTACGAACAAACGAACGAATGAAACGATTTATGTATAACTGATTCGTCATAAACCATTGAACGCGTCGTAGCACATCGTTGCTGAAGCAGCGGCGAATGATTTCGAGAACAGCAACGGTGAAATGTGGCGCAACTGTTCAAGTATCGTAATACCTGCGTATGTTAAATTTTCTTATTCTAACGGGAAAAGGAATTCAAATACCGATAATCAAATATGGTGTAGATGTTTTTTTCTAAAGCAATTATTTTTCCACACAGATAGGTTTAGTAATATATATATATAAATTACTTACAAGTCTGTCTGTAGTGAATTAAAAAGAAAAGCTTAGCCGCGAAATTAGAGTAGTCCTTAAAATACCAACATCTTAATTTTGTACACACCTTTATTTTGTTCTTGTACAAAATAAAGACTTCGACAACAATTTCAAAATTAAAAAAAAAAAATTTGAACTCGCTACCAGGGTTTGAGAAGATTAAACATTATTATTTTTTAATTTTTTAAAAATCGAGTTATCAAAATTCATAAACTTGATGTGCTATAGCTGAAAAATTTTGTCTGGTTATTGCGATTTCTATTTTTTTTTTAATCTTGAAATTGTCGTCGATGTCTCTATTTTGTAAGTAGAACAAAATTAAGAAGTGTTCCATAATGTTGATATTTTAAGGACCACCCTGCTACATGCTCATAATGAAGTTCGTAGGCAACTGATGCCACCTCCTCTTTCTCCTAATAAGAGTCTAAAACGACGTTAAGTTTTACTATACATGGGTTCCCATGGAGAAGTTCCTATAAAAGGTAGCTATCATGGTCGATACTTGCCATTTAATCCAAGTAAAAGGCACCGGAGAGATATGGCAGTTTTACCTGTCGTAATTTTCGCACAGCGCTAGTTCCCTGTTTCGACCCGATCTATCTCGATCGCGCCATCAAAAATCATATAGCTCTAATGTCACTTGTCTATCAGAATAAATATTGATCTCTTCCAACTTTTGTCATTTTAGTAAGCACCAGTCCCTTGCTTGTTCAATAAAGGCACCCTCTAAAAGCTTAAATTTGAGACTTACACTGAATTCTCGGCAGAATATATCTCCCTAGCTCCGCTCTAATACTACTAGGTTATTATAATCATACCTGGGACGGTATTTTGAACTAGGCAAAGTTAAAAAAATAGTCGAAATTTCCAAAACTTTATTTTAAAATTTTTACTTCTGGTGTGGTAAGAAAAAAATTTTTTTTAAACGCGTGGAATTTTCTGTTCAAATCGCGAAGTTAAATGTTTTTTTTGATATTCTCTTCAGTACAAAAAACTAATTTTAACTTTCACTATTCTTTAGCAGTCCCCAAAATCGACAAATAACCATCATATAAAAAAATTTGTGTATACTTTCCTATTTATAACATGTACAAAGTACTCAAAATTTTAATGAATTCCAAAGCACCACTTTCCGTTCTTGTCTGCTTGACGTGAAATGCCCTCTGTGTACCAGAAAACGCGAAGACCTATTTCTTAGCCAATGTGGTCAGGGAAAACTTCACTTAGGTCTTTTCAACAAATTGCTGCAAATGTTAAATAATAGGCCTGTGAACATTTTTAGCTCAAAATTTCAAAAATTACACATTCTGAATTGAGTCCCTTTGAAGAGCTTGTGCGATGTCTTCGTCATTGAGCAAATTTCCTTACAACAGGAAATGTCCGTTTGTACACAATTTTTTTATATACAAATAAAATTGCACAGAACTCCAAAAATACCTTCAACTTAGAAACTCACCGAGCCCTATAAGCTGCTATGGGTCATTTTGCACATATTTGTTTGGTT
>NW_016172519.1:1347-12986 GCF_001687245.7 Rhagoletis zephyria | reverse complement strand
ACCCGAGTCATTCCGGTACGTAGAACCGGCTGTCGTGGGAATGACAAAATTTCAATAATCAACGCCGGTTTTTGTAAATTGCATTTGTTATCTATATAAAAAACACAAAAGCGGTCTCAAAAAAAATTTCTCAAAAATCAAAGCGATTTTTTAACCGGTTGAAAGTTGCACCTCACCTGACTTAAATTGTATGTATACCTAAAATTTGTCTAAAGATTTCTATTAAAAATCTCGAAATTTTGATGAAAATTTGTTGAATTTTCTTAAATCTTGTATAGTTTGAAACTGAGAGGGTTTGATTAAAGCTTGGACGGTATTTTTATAGAAAAATAACAAAAAATATAGCTTGAAAAACATTACGAATATTTAACCCTAGAACACTGACGTTCGCCTGTGAGGCGGAACGAATTCGGTTTTCTTGTGATATATAAGGGACGCTTTTTATGATCGAAGTAAGCGTTCATGGCAACTCAGTTTAACGTTGTACGAGGTTGTTAGCAGACGCATATTGTACAGTGCCTTGCGGGGCTGAGTTCCACGCCCTCTTGACGCCTGACAGGCGAACGTTAGTAGTAAAGTTAATTTTGTTTGCTGTACTTATTTCAGTTTTTAACATGCTTATTGGCTATTTTCTGTTTTGAACTTAATATTTTTTTTACTTTTCGAGAGGCGCACCTCTGAAGATTAAGTTCTAAAATGGTTGGAAGAAATATCCTTGAATGAAAGCGAAACTGAGGACAATTTGGAAGAAGATTTTAGTCAAATAAAAAAAAACTAAGCAGTTGCTTTTTCTTGAGATTTCAAACCGTTTGCTTGATTTATTCAAATAAATTTACTTAAACGGTCTGAAATTTTACGAAAAATCAATAGCTTAGTTTTTATTCATAAGGCTCAATGTGATACAAATGTGAAAATTCGATTTCATTTGTAGGTACAAGTCACAATAGAAAAGATAAAAAATTAATTCCTTTTAAGTGTGAAAGTAAATACAAATACCTTTAAGATAATTTATGGAATGTTTAAGTTCGTTCACTTTAAAATATTTTATTTTTATTTTTTTAAATTACCCTTCTCAAAAAGATGATAAAATATGTGTTATTTTCTATGCGAATTATTTTTATTAATATTAAAAAAAATATTAAATTATCTTATTTTTACGTGTGTCAAGTTAGCACTACACTTTTCGAAATTGGAAAAGTTAACTACGGCATTAATTGTAAATAGTAATTGCTTGAAATGATATTTAATAAAATTAGGAAATAATAGATTTCGATGGGTATAACATTTTTTTTTATTTATATAATTACATAAATAAAAAGACTTAGAAATATTTTGTGCGTTGACTTCGTAGCTCTCTGTCGTATCTGAATTCTGTCGTCAATGGTGCATGATGTCAAGTTAGCACTACATACTAAATTTTGTTCGAAAAAGGGTCAACTCAATTTTTTCCAAAGCAACGAAAGCTAAAAATTTTTTCTTTTCACAACAAATTTTAAAGTTAAAAGCTACAATGAATGGCATAGTAACATATTGGATATCTCAATTCTATCGACTAGGTGTATGGTGTCAAGTTAGCACTACATACCATTTTTTCTTAAAAAACGAGAGCTACAAATTTTTTCTTTCCACAACAAATTTNTTAACTACTCCAATTTTGAAAAGTGTAGTGCTAACTTGACACACGTCTTATTTTTTTTACCTTAGAAACATGTGAAATATGTTTAAGACCATTTTTTAAATAAATTTAAGGTTTTAAAAAGACTAAATTTGCACTTTTTTCGAAGTAGTCTCACAGGCGAACGTTAGTAATAAAGGAATAAAAAATAAGGTTAGTATTCTAGGGTTTAAAGAATCAACACGTGGTCATTTATTTGAGTCACGTTAAGTCATTTTGTTTTTAAATTGATATGCACTGGCGGCAGAGATAATAGACTCGTCGTACTTTTAAGAGTTTTGGCTATATCTCTTTGGTTTATTTTATGTTTAATATTTTTTTATAAAAGCTTGGGAATTTATACAACAAACATCATATAAATCCGCTTTTCAAACTTTGAAAAAAATTATAAAATTTATACAAATTTTCAGCAAATTTCAAACTTTTTATTATTTTTTAGTGTTTGTCAAATATCAACGGTATTTTTTAGCCACTTGAAACTTGCTCTTTATTATTCATAAATAGAATGGGCTACAAAACTGCATACCAAAAACGGCATATTTTTTTTTTTTTGTGCAAATTGACAGGGCGGAGCTTGGGGACGCTAAACGTGGAATTTTCAACATTTTCAAAATCTTATATTTCGAAAACTGTTGAACAGATTTCAAAAATATGGCCACCTTTTACAAGGTAATTTAAAGGCCTTTCATTCGTTATCTATAATTACGTTTTTTTACTCATTTCCAGTAAAATCCAGTAAAAGTTTATATGAGATTTTTGTAAATTATTTTTATTTGCAAATTGCTTACATATAAACGTAGAATTTGTACTTGCGTACACAGTATTTTTGAGTAGAGTTCCTTTCTGCGTTGGCGGACTTCGGCGCGCTTTAGGATTATAACCCTTACCAAATAGAATTCTCCTTTTGGTGTGCACTAACTGGGGCTACCGCCCAGTGATGTAGCCTTGGGAAAATATGAGGTAACTAGAATTCCCTTTGTGTCGTAAACCTGGGGCTGCCGCTCCAGTGGTGTCTATTATAGTTACAGGGTGTTTTATAAAAATGTGTATATAAAAAATGTCTTGTGCAAATGAATATTTAACATTTTTCAAACAAAAAAACGCAAATGAAAATTGTGATTTTTTGCCATTTTTCTAAGGGATCCCTAGGGGGCCTAGGTGGTCGAGGGCGACATTTTTGTCAATGGCGGTTCGTACTAGAGATGGGCGTGGGTCCCGCGGGTCCCGCTATCCCGCGCCCATCTCTAGTTCATACCCTCTTAAAAAGGGTGGTTGGAGGTGCCACGCCCACTCCCCCTTCGCCCTTCGCCTTAGCATATAACATTAATACAGTTGTTTTATTTCACTGTTGGCAGTTGTACTTAAACCTAACTATACCAAATTATACGCCAAATTAAAGGAATTTTTGTGGTCTTTCTGATAAACCTATTTATTATAGTTAATTACGTATTTTTTACGAAAAACATACATTTTTATAAAAAAAAAATCCCTAATTTCGTTTTTTTTACTTTTTTTCGAAATATGTTTCCAATAGGTGGGGAAACTTTCCATTATGGCCGTTCGTTAAAGGTGCGGTGGGCGAAGGGGGAGTGGGCGTGGCACCTCCAACCGACCTTCTTGGAGAGGGCATGAACCGCCATTGACAAAAATGCAACCCCCGACCACCTAGGCCCCCTATGGTTACCTACGGACCCCTTAGAAAAATGGCCAAAAATCGCAATTTTTACTTGCGTCCACAGAATTTTTGCGTAAAATTCGCCGCGCTTAGGGATTATAACCCTTACTACGTAGAATTCTCCTTTCTGTGTGACCTAACTGGGGCTACCGCCCCAGTGATGTAACCTTGGGAAAGGATGAGGTAACTAGAATTCCCTTTCTGTGTGGTAAACCTGGGGCTGCCGCCCCAGTGAGATCTATTTTGGTTACTGGGTGTTTTGTAAAAATATCTTGTATATAAAAATGTATATACAAATTTATAACAAAAATTTGCAACAAATACCATATTTCCAACCGACATTATTGTTAAATTAGTGCACAGATTTAGTAAATTAAATTTTTGTAATATAGCGTGAACTGTTGTCTACAAGTGTGTGTAAAAGTTTTTTGATTCGATTCACGCGTTTGGGCACAGCAACACAAAATCGTTGTACAAATGCATAAACAGTACCCCAAACATATTATATACATCGATATATATATCGAATGAAAGGTCCTCCAATCACCTTTCCAACGGTGTCCATATTTTGTATCGGTTCAATAGTTTTTGAAATATAAGCTCTTGAAAATGTTGAAATTTCCACGTTTAACCCCATCGCCCTCCCTTCCCCTTCCCCCCCTGGCGACCCCCTGTTCATTTGCACCAACAAAAAAGTTTACCTATAAACTCAGCAGCAAGGGGTGCACCACGTCCACTTTTTCTTTTTTCACTAGCTCAAATGTCCGCATTCTTTAGGTATGCCGGGAAAGTAGACCTCCGATTTCGCATTTTGACAGCGAAACGCGTAGAAAAACCGCTTGCATTGCCTAGTTTAACCACGCCTTTACACCTAGCAATTTTTATTTCCGAAAATGATTTCTGCAAATCTGCAAAAAGGACTTGCAGACTGTTTACACGGGAAAGTAGACTTTTGATTTCGCATTTTGACAGCACGTTGAACCGCACCTTTAACAAATGTGTGTATGCATACATGTCAAAACAATTGTATTCATTTTAGGGCAATGTGCGACGTTGCCAATTTTCACTGTTTGAGATTTACATAAAGTTGAGGACGACTTGTATACCGACTATAGATATATAAGCAATTTCATAACTACATACATATGTACATATATTAAATATTTTCTCACGATTTGTAACTCTAGTTATAGAAGTTATAGTTAGTCTAGTTATAGAAGTTATATTTCGCTTACTTTTCGCTTTGTAAACCTTTCCACTGCACTTCTTTATTTGGCTGTTGCACTGTAATTAATATTTTCACTTTGTGGAGCTTGTTCGTGTTTGTTTTTTTTGTGAACCGACAAATGGTTGCGACCACTATTGCTCTCACTCTTTCGTGTACTAAATTCCAGTTGTATCTGCGAGTCGCGGTGTCGTTTCCTGCATACACAGTTGTTTTGTATACGACTGCACAATGGCTGACAATTCAAGATTTTCTTTAAAATTTGTCGAATGGAAAATTCTCGTCACAAAATTCTTTTCAGCCACTTCACAGAGTAGAAGACTTTCTGTTTAATTTTTACTATTACAGAATAAAGCCTTCTCAATCCACGCGAATTTGTTTCGTCGGAAATTTGGGCACCGCGAATTGCGTTTTTCACTTACTACAACAGCCTTTATTTAATGGGTGTAACTAGAATATGAGCAAAAACAAGGAAAACGCTTTTTTGAACTTTCTTCTTTATCTTAATCTAACGTAACAAAGAGTAATGTTCCTGCTCTACAAATCTGCACCGTCCTTTTCAGCTCATTAACCACACAAGGTTTTCCGTCGAGTATTGATATTTATTTACGAATTGAGCTATGTGTTTATATTTTTCTGAATTTTACTGCTTCAATCATAAATTTTCTATTGGGATTGGTTTATTTGATATCATAAGTACACAACTATTGTTAATGGCTTTTCAACACTCCGTGCACAAATGCCGTTTTACTAAACTTTCACACCTGAACAATTCGGTGATCACAGAGTTCAAGAACAGCAATTTAAAACAAAAGTGATTGGGAAACGAATTCCCTCTATGTTTTATTGATTTTTTTTTTAGTTTTTTTTGATAAATTTAATCGTTGTACTTTTATATTACATGGAATATCAATTCACACCAAATACTTGTTTGTCCCCTCCTTCGATAATTAAATTTCACGAAACTTAACTTGAACCAAGCCAAGTAATAAATATCGATAAAAATTTTTTCACGAAAAGGCTATCTTCTCTGTCAAAACACTTTCCACTTTTCTATCTAATTTAACTTTTTCTTTGGTGCAATTACTTGCTCCTCGCTTGTGTGGTTTCTGCGTATTATTACGCCTTCACCGACCTTAACTTCATCACTACTCTTTCCAAACTTAAATTCCAAATGACGAAGCACCTCTTTTAAACGGCTATTTTCCCAGGGAACTTTTCCTGCTTGGCAGGGTAATTTAAATACTTTTACCAAAATAACCACTATATTTAAAAGATATAGGGAATTTTTGCAACTGACTGAGACAGTAGTATACATATACAAACTATTCTTGCTTCTTGAACTCTTTCGTTCACAATTGTCCGGCAATAGAGCGAAACTCTTTCAACATGTGTCCCCTTGCGAAGAAAACTGGTCGAAAAAACAGAGAACACTATAAAAGCAAATTTTGCAAGCAACCGGAATCGGTTTGGGCATAGTTGCCAACTTTGTGCTTTAAGCACTAGATTTAGCATAGATAACAGTTTTAATGTGCAGTACTTCGTAAGCATTGGGTATTTATTTATACATGTAAATAGTATTTATTTTTTTACTTGTGTTTACCACAAACAGTTATGAAAAACGAGTATCCTTTGATTAAAAAAAAAATTACTGCTTTTAAAGCGGTAAAACGCTCTTTTTTCCACGGTTTGGTGCTTTTTGAAACTCAATAGTTGGCAACACTGGGTTTGGGATCAAATGCACTAGCACAGGGAGTGCTAGTTTGCTTAAAATTTACAGCGGATTATTGTTGGATATGTAGGGCGAAATTCACCACACAAGCGGTTTGAGTAACATACTTCGAACCTTGGTACCATGAACCAATTACAACAATGTGTAGTTGGATCATGCCTTGGTACAATTATTACAGGTTTTGTATTCCCAGAGAATTCTGCTTCACATCGAAATTACTTTCATTTTGACGCATTTCAATTATTATGTACTTAACTATTGATATTATTCTTAATTAAGCATTGATACTATACTTAACCAACATTTTGTAGATAAATAACACAATTATATATATTTTATCCCCGAAAAGACCTTTTTCTAAAAATGAGGCGCAATTCCCCACAGTAAGTGTTGCTGTGCGCGCGAAACGAAAATGCTGCACACAACCCAAAGTATTCCTCGGGGACCAATTGGTAAACAACTAGGTAAAGGTTTATTACTGTATATGCCAAGTGTCAAAATGGCACTTTTGAAAAATAGTAATATTTCAATACATTTTTGTGAAATCCTTTGTGTGCACTTCTTTTTCTCAACTAAAATTTTCAAATTTTTAAAGGTTGTTCCAAAAAAAAAGGTTATTCAACTGGCTTATCTTATTTTTTCATTGGGCTTTTGTTTTAGAAACGGGTTTCTTATTTTATTGCTAACTGGGCAGGATTAAAAAAGATGGCACCTTTTTTGGCACTTTTTATCCTCAATATGGCACCTCATAGCGAAGGATAGTTGGCAGCCCTGTTTTGTGCTGTCTATACTGTGGTGTTCGTCGCTTCAATTAATTTTTTTTAAATAAAGCCAATCGATTACTCAAAATGTTGGACACAGCTGAAATGATAACATTTACCGAAAAGTTGATCGAAGAAATAAAACACTATCCCGTTCTGTACGACAAGGTAGCTGCGCGTGGGAAGGACTTCGAAAAAGAGGAAGCGTGGGTATCTCTCACAGAACGTTTACCATCAGATCTTAAAGTTACAGGTATTTGAAATTTTCATAATACATACTACTTTTTATATCAAAATAATCATATTTCCGTAGTCGATGACACGAAAAAAAGATGGCGAACCTTGAAAGATTGTTATTCCAAATATCTTCGCAGTGGTACGACAAGCAATAAATACGAGGCACGTTACAAATCATGGCGGTGGTCAGGACACATGGAATACTTTAAGACCTATGTGTTGCACACCTATCATAATGGCGATGAGAGCCTGTTTTTAAGGTCCACGAAGAAATTTAGAAGACTAAGAGATCGCGCAAGATTAGAAAATAATAGAGTAAAGAACCGAACAGAAGAGCATTTAAAAGGCGAAGAGTTTATCAAAAATGACACTGTCCAACCACAAATAATAGATAAAAACATCAAAGGTGAGATTGATGAGGATGTCTTAGAAGAGGTGGACGACGAATCTTATCAAGCAGTTGCTAATGCCGTGTCAGAGTACGCAAATACTTCATCAGTTGGTTGGGATCAAGAAATTGATGAATCAGATACTAGAGAAAACCTTCAAAATTCCTCCCCGAAGAGTATCGCATCGGTTGAGCACGAGAATTTTATTGATCCTTTGTTGGGCAGAAGTTTCGATGGAATTGATTTAACATTTCTTGGGTATGCTAGCAGCATCAAAAAGCTCACACCGCGAAGGCAATCACTGATCAAATTTGCAGTAGCTAAACTTATAATGCAAGAAGAGTTGGCGCAGCAAAGTGAAAATCAAACAAGTTCATCTTATGAAGGAGTCGTAAAAAATGATATAAGCATTGAGAGAGTGTGATTTACATTTGATTCACATTTACGCCATATGCTGTAATCCGGCGTAGCTGTACGAACATTCGGAGTGAAGTCGAAGCTGAAGGAGTTTTACAAAAATTATACTCGCCTATACTATAATCCGTCGTTCGTCCAATTTTGATACGAATCGCAGTATCGGTATGTTGTTCACCCCAATTCTCCCGATAGAGAAATCCTCGAATAATTAACTCAAAGGGAATAGCATTTTCCCCACCAATTTGGGAGGAGAAAATTCGAAAGCTGAGATTTCCATCACGGAACCAATAGCTACATATATCCTTCAAAGTATACGGATTTTTTTTATACAACTCGGTGGGGATATTTATATTATTAATGAATTTACAACTTTCACAATGTTGCTGCTAATAGTATTTAAGTAATTTGTTGTTAAGTATCCCGACTACTATCACAAAATTTTAATTTAAAACGCCACTTTTCACTTATATTTATAGTAATATGCTACCCTTAAAATGTTCGCATGCGTTTGTAAGACTTTAATTATACATAATTAATTAAGTAAAACGCGTTTATAAATGTGTAAAGAAATTTTTCCACATTTCACAAACAAAAAGAAATAATGGCCGACAGCAAGAGCTAATGTGTGTTACCATACCACAAATAAGGCACATAATCACAGTATACCCTTTCACTACTTGTATGTATATTGAATGCATATAATAAAACTCCTCTGTTTTTAAAGAACTGTTTTTAAAAATCAATACTTCGATAAATAATAAAAATTTGTAAAAAGAAAAATCGCGCAAAAAGTAAAAAGTGAGGTTGAATTCGACATTGCTGGCAACTTTCACTACAAATTACGTAAAAACTGTAAGCCTTCGGAGAGGGGAGTTTTCGGATTTATAATCAGGGTAACCCGCTCAGCACCCCCTCATTTTTATTTTTTTCGAAAGCCTGGTTAAGGATATTCTATATATTACTATTTCATTTCAGAAGAGCAAGATATACAAATTTTTTAGTTTAAATAACTCAAAATGTCGGAATAATGTAATGAATATTCGTGGGAATTTTACACAATTCATTAAATTCTTTCGATAAAGTGTTTTTTTCGACTTTTTTATTTTCGACAATTTTTTCTAGACATTCTTGTTATTCTAATTATTATTTTCGGCATTTTTAGTTTCGACATATCGAAACAGACCCGATAATTACGAACGGATTACATATGATATTATACCTTTTTTATATTTTTCAGATCGGAGCTACGAATTCGTAACTAAGAAAATTAGGATTACAGCATAGGGTTGTTAAATTGTTATTAGCAAATCATTTAAGCTTATTAAATCATTAAGATTAGAAATAATTTTATTTATGCAAAGCTACATATGTATTTAAATAATCTTTAGGAGCTAACTTTTTTCTATGTTGTAATTATTTAAATTTGGAGGATTCATCATGGTTTTTTGATTTAAATAAATATTCATCACGTACATATCGTGCTTTTGTTGTAAAGTGTCGTTCAGTTTAACACTTAGTTTTTATTTTTTATAATATTAATTACACAGCATAACATAAAAAACTAATCATGCCTATTGCGGCATCCGATGATTCGCATTGTCGTAATCAGCGTTGGGACTACTGAAACTCGATTCGGGAGTAAATGACTTGAAAAATCGGAGCAGATTAAAGCTGATGTCACATAAAACTTTTGCTTCGCTTTACGTGACAGATTCGCTTTGACAGATAAGATGAATTGTATGAAAATGCACAAAGCATGCCACATAAATCGTTGAAGCGGCAGCGCGAAGCGAAAAGATGGTCAACTCCCATCTTTTTGCGCGCTTTGACAATCAGCCGGTTTAATATTTATTTTGTTTCGTCCAAATTCGGGTTTTCATGCAGAAACATAAAACTTAATTACATTGCTGATAATTTTAAATCAAAATAATTAAAATCCACAGCAACTTTGATGAGTAAAAAAGCGGTACAACATTGTTTTCTTGGCGTTCATTGTGGCATACCTTTTGCGTCTGGCGCTTTTCTGGCAAAGTTATAAATGTCACGCAAAGCTACAAAGTTTTATCTGGCATCAGCTTAACATTTATTTTTTTATTAAATAGTATAAGGAAAAATTGTGACATCTTTAGGTACATTTTCAATTCATCAAATTTTTTCTATACTAACGCATTATTTTGCATATGTATATTACAGGTAGTTTTTCAATTCATCAATTTTTGTTTACATTGTAATTGAAGAGCATTGGCACGGAGTGCTTGTAAATCAGCTTAATCTCTAAATAGTATTCAAAACAAACTTTCCATCAATAAATCTATAATTAAACAAAAAAATAAGTGAATTATCAGACGGCGTATAAATTACTAACCTTTGGTTTAACTTTCAATTGTTTCCGACATTAAGCCTGTTCCTGTATTTATTTTTAATGAGATTCATCTCTGAAAATTTTCTTGCGGCAGCAGCACTACTGTGCTGTAAAATAGCTAACGTCAGCATATACCCTGCCAATTTGATAAACATACACCTTTCCAAAACATTTTTATGGTCCTTCATCAATCCCCTGCTTTGGGAAATAAAAAGTGATTCCGCAAGGAATGATAAGGAGTAAAAAGAGATAACTGTCAGACGTGGAAATATATTTCGAAAAGGCTGTTAAATTGAGAAATTACAGAAAACAGTTGCATGAGCAGTCACACCTTACCTATAAAGTATCTTTCGAAAGAAAGAAAAATGAAATTTCGTGGAAAAGTTGGAAATATTGCCAAGTCTGATACGCTCTTTACACCTATACAAAACCTTCGACACGGAAGTTAAAGAGCAAAAATTTAAGAAGTTACCATATTATTTTTAATAAATTCTTAATATGAATAGTAAAGGTCTGCATCGGAATTCAGTTTGCTTCACTGTGAAGTTTTTTCAAATATGTAAACTACTCATACTCTAAAGTATGGACTCAGCACATCACTACTGCTGTCATCTCGACTGTGACGTCAGCAAAATAGCTGATTCTGTAAAATTCACTGAGAGCCGGTTAGCGGTGTTGCGATCGGCGCCACCTTCTGTATTCTCTCCACCGTGACTTTGCTTCATAATTCCGCTTTGACAGAAAAGTTCAATACATGATTTTATAGGAGTCTTGCTAAATAGAATGCGAGGAAAGCAAAGTGAAGCAAATCATCGGCAACTCTCAACTTTTGCGTGCTTTGGCAGTCAGCTGTTTACATTTATCTTTTCTCGTGCGCTTGCATTTGCATTTAATGACAAAAATAAGGTAAATAGGAATTATTATTGCTATTATTTTTATTTTATTTTATTTTATTTTTTTTTATTTTTTTTATATTTTTTTTTTGTTCGTAGGAGAGGGAAATGCTTTATGCACTGGCCGGGGGCGCTAGTCTACCTTCCCCGAGTGTGGGACTCCCACCGAAGCGTGTTGGGCTACCCACTAAAACCCAAACTCCCACCGCCCGCGCAAGAATCCCGCATCTGGCACCGCAATTCTGCATGTCTTCAGATGCAGGAGCGCGCTGT